>NC_139630.1:22526299-22721299 GCF_964638095.1 Poromitra crassiceps
ATGGATATGGATTACTGTAAAATCGCGTCGCCATTTCCTTGAATGGCTTGCTTCCGCGGTGTGTGTGTGTGTGTGTGTGTGTGTGTGTGTGTGTGTGTGTGTGTGTGTGTGTGTGTGTGTGTGTGTGTGTGTTCGCGCGTTGCTGCGCGGCTCTGGGGGGAAGGGATCTCTGTCCGTTCTGTGTGTGTGTGTCCGGGCGAGGCGGCTGCTTTTGTGGCTTTTGGGTCCCGTGGCTGTGACTTCTCTCGGTCTCTGTCGCCACTTAGTGGTCGGTAAAATAGATTACACACATGCTCTTGCTCCAAATACTTATCTCGAAGATGTAAAAGGGGTTGATTGATGTCCCACTGTCAAAAAAAAAAAATCTTTATGTAAGACGAGTTAGTCCGTCCTTGGCACTTAAGCGCTGGATTATGTAAGACGAATTAGTCCGTCTCTGGCACTTAATGTGTTAAACTTGTTTTGAACGCTGATAAGACTAAGCTTATGATGTTTTCAAATAAAAAATCTAAGCCTGTGAACACCCCCCATATCACTTCTTTCCAGGGCTTTGAGATTCAGACTGTGTCCCAATACAAGTACTTGGGAATTCTGATCGATGACTCTCTCTCTTTTAAGCCGCACATTCACCAACTTGTTAAAAAACTCAAGTTGAAACTGGTTGGTTGCAGCCACCTTTATGTCTGTATTGGATTACGGTGACATTTTGTGTATGCACGCATCTTCTCAATGCCTCCACTCGCTTGACACTGTATATCACGGTGCACTGAGATTCATTACTAATCTGAGAGCTCTCACTCACCATTGTACCTTGTATGCTCAGGTGGGTTGGTCTGCCTTGTCCACTTGCAGACTCAACCACTGGTACACCTTTATTTACAAGGCTATCCTTGGTCTGCTCCCAGCATATTTACAGGCATACCTTGATCGAAAAGAATCAGGAGGTTACAGTCTACGCACACAGGAGCTTCTGTTACTATCTGTCCTCCTGATAGATTTTGAAACGTCCAACTCTGCCTGCAGATGCTATGAATGATGTTAACTGTGCTTCCTAGTGTTTTATTTTGTTATATGTTGTCATATTTGTTATATTTGTTTGTTATATATGTCGGAACCGTGTCACTGTGCTGCTGCCTGTCTTGGCCAGGACTCTCTTGTAAAAGAGATTTTTAATCTCAATGAGTTCCCCTTCCTGGTTAAATAAAGGTCAAATTAAAAAAAAAGTTATCCCAAACATATTACTTTGTATATTTATGTCGTTATTTACTACCCATGATAACGAAGACAGTAGATCTGGGGCAAAATATATAGCGGATGAGCAGAGCGCGCAAAGTGAGCTGCGCTCTCTGTGTGGACACTTTAAAGGAGAATTTCGGTTTTTACCGTAAAAAACCGAAATTCTCCTTTAACTCATTGAGTGCCAGCCACTTTTGGAAAACGGATGCTCCAAGTGCCAGCCCTTTCAGAGCGTTTTCAGTGATTTCTCAAGACCCACAGAATATTGTGTGATATTACTATGTAAACACCGAACACGCCCAAAGAACGATGAGACTCTCTTGTATCATCAGCAAAAAAAAGTTTATTGATATCATTTTCCGTTCTTTAGTTATCAGCAGTAGAAGATAGGTTGGTTTCACTAAAAACAGACGTTTCAAACTAGAAGCTGAGATAATGAGCCTTTTGTGAAATGAAGCATTTCAAGCACATCACTGACTCTGAAGCTAATATTTTCTGATGTAGTGACACCTCAAAAATAATTTCCTTCAATAAAATAGCGAAAACAAAGGAATTTTGATGGCAAAATAATATTTTTTAGCTGCAACCAGCAGCGCTGGCCCCTGCGTGCGCAGACTCTACACCTACTTGCTGGTCTTGATTTACAGTTGGTGGGCATCAGGTATTCTAGCTTGTTTGCCAATCTGTCCATCGAGCCTGCTGTCTGGGTCGGTGTTGTATGGTGCCCTGCGTGCCCCACCCCCCTCAACTGCAAACTCCTCCGTGGGAGTGTCTCTGGTGCTGTCTGCTGCATGTTTGCTCTGCACGTTTCAAAGTGCGCTACACCCAGCTCTATTTTCACAGCGTTCCGCCGTTTTTGACGCCAGCTCCCAGCGCTTCCAGCTGAGAATGATTTGGCTTTTCAGAAAGACGCTGGTGTCGGGTGCTCCTTTTCTGGCAACTAATCATGTGGAGGGGCTATCGCAGCGGAGGCGAAGGGGCTCAATTGTGGGAGCAGATTGGCTGCTGTTCACAGCTAACGTTACAGCATTTCCGTTTCCCCACACGGCTTCTTCTACTCTTTTTTCTCATCTTTCTCTAATTCGGAGAGCACTGTTGCCACCTAATGGGTCCGTAAAATAGCTTATACACCTTCAAAATCCCCCATACTTTTACAGGAGATGCATCAGGCTTTGATCCACGTCCCACCGTCAAAAAACGCAATTGACGTCTTTAGACGTCATTGGCACTCTACGTTACTATTTGAATTGACGTCTTTAGACGTCATTGGCACTCTATGAGTTAAGCGACTTCTGCGCGGAGGTGCGCTGCGCGGCATATGCGCGCAAGTTCCGCGTACCGGTGTGTTCCCGCCTAACGGCTCGATCCCACCTGGCACGTCACGTACGTGTTCCGGCTCCGACGCGGTCGTCAGAGCTGCTCGCGGGCATTTTAATCAACATGCGTGATCCCACCAGGCGCGCAACGGCACGTATCAGAAGCGTCCCAGAAGCGGCTCGGCGCCCCGCTCCGCTAAAGATACGCGGCAGTTCTATTTTTACATATGACGCCTGGAAGCTGCGTCAAGCTGCACAGAGCAGATCATTCAGGCCGGAAGTCAGACACAGCAACTGCACGAGAATCCAGTCAATTTTCATAATAAAACACTGTGTGCAGACCCAATACAGACTCCTTCTCCTTCTCCCGCCCTCCCTCTGTAGTCTTTCAAGTAGACGAAGAAATGCAAGAGTTCTCCTCCTGCTAACAGGCACTGTATGGCAAATAAAGAAATAATTTCAGCCTACTTACCCATGGTAGAAGCACAACAATCAAGGGAAAATGACCAAATCAAGTGTTGTTTGTGTGTTGTGCTCTTTACATCCACCCTGTTGTACACACAGTATCACACGATCTTGCATCAGCTGCCAGGAAGCGCTCAGCTTCTGAAACGTGTGCGGTGGGACATGCCGCAAGGGCAGCACAATCTATATGTCTGTCTATCTAATCTATCTGTTGCACTAATTTCAGCATAAATGTAACAGTTTGCGTTCATATTCAAATATGGCCGTGGTTTGTTGTACATGCTCTTTTGTAACCAAACCACTTCCACACTACTGAAGCCACTAGGTGTGCAGGCAGCAACTATGAGTGCTGTGGAATCTGCCACCCAGAGAGCCAGGGAGCTCGGCTGCAAGTCGGCAGCAGCGGCATGCAGGAAATGATGGGACACTTGGTTGCTGTTTTGCTCCTTAAATAAGCATCATTCACACCTGACTCAAGCCTGACTTTGTGGCTCATGTCACCAAAAGACATACAGACAAAACTGGACCTTCATTGGGTTCACATGTTTTCTCTCTTTCAGAAATGAGTGCAGTTCATACTTCTGATAATCCTTTTTTTGTGACAGGAGGGATTTGTTGTCAACAGAAAGTTTAATGAACAAACCAACAGCACTCCCTGCCAGTACTATTGCCCTGATACTGTTATAGCTCTTAACAGGCACACTGACAAAATATCTATATTTGATCATTACAATAATACTTAAATGATGCGAGTAATGATTTGCTCATTACAATAATACTTAAATGATGGGAGTCATAGAGTTCTACAGCATGGAACTTTAATCTGCTGATCACCACTGTTATTTATATTTGGCCAAATAAAGCATAATGGGTTATTGTAGAATGGTTGTAGTTATGCATCTGCAGTTTCTTTTCCAGTTGTAGTTTTTAGTCACTACTAGCTTTGTGTCACACATTGTTTAGAAAAATTGATTTTCATCATTCAAAGTGTGTATTCCCCCCCCCCCCCCACCAATTAACTGTGATGTGAACTGGTTCCCTTTGTGCATTGCCATTGCCTTACTTCATTTAAAAACTGGAGAGCTGTACGAATCAAATTTAAACCTTGAAACTGGGTGAAACTCAAATTCAGTGAATGCATGGGAACCAAGCAATATCAACTTGTGCAGATCAAAATGGAAAATCACACCGATAGATGGGTACAGATGAAGTCCATGGAGGTAAACGCTTAATAAATCAAATGAACCTTCATATCTTTGATTTGATGTGTCAAAGTTAGGTAGGGATAGAGTCGTTAGCAAAAATAAATTATCTGAAACTATATAAAAAAAAAAAAACTACTGAAGCCACTCCCCTTTTTGGAATGAACTCTTTCAGCTATGCTTGCTTTTGCTGTGCATATGTCACACCATTTCGCAGCGTAACTGTGACATCATTGCATCAACAAGTCGGAATATTGCCATTATCACGATACAGTATATGAACTTTTGACAAGATTATGATTTGTAGCGATATATTGATAATGATACAATATGGCTGCCCTACCAGCCCCGTCTGTGACCTGCAGAGGCATACAAAAGAAATTGTTCCTCAAACCTCTAAGGCCCTATCGTCGCAAAAGCGGTAATTTAGCATTTGCACTGGTTTTGCGCTCGTTTAATGCTGCACGCAATGCAAATTGGGGGCGTGCACAGGCACATGCCTGTTATAATTGTACTGGACATCCAGTAGGCGTGCGACATGCCAAACCAGGCGTGTCGGCGCAAAAATGTGGGAATAGATGGCATTCTCCTATCGTCAGCAGGCGCGCAATGACTATGCACTAAGAGCTTTGAAAAGCACCTCTTCATGCTAAAATACCCTGTTGCGCTTGGGCGCACCATAATCTCCGTGGTCCGCAGTGCAGTGTCATTTTTTTTATTTCGCTATGTCATTCCACACGGACGTGCCACGCCAGGGGTCTCATCTATCAAACCTTGCTTAGAATCCCTACTAAAACCTTGACTAACATGTCCAGTGACTATCTACTCCATCCAATCCGTGTTTCACCACCCAGTATCGTCTTGCAAAGGTATCCCACGCAGACGCAGGGCCGTAGCTAGCTATAAGCACGGGGAGGTCCGGACCTCCCCTAATATTTCAGAGATTTTTTTAATATTTCAGAGATTTTTTTTTTTTTTTTTTAGCCTTTATTTAACCAGGTTTGTCCCATTGAGATCAAAGATCTCTTTTACAAGAGAGACCTGGCCAAGAAACAGCAGCAACACAAAGTTACAACAAACAAACACAAACACATACAATTGAAAAACATTAAAATGATCAAATAAAACATTTGCATACAGACAGCCTGTTCTCAAGAGATTTTACCATAGCCTTAAAACCATTTAAGGTTACTAAGCTATTAAGTTTAAGATCAGACTGCAGACTGTTCCATGCGGTGGGTGCAGAGAACCTAAAAGCTTTCTTCCCCAATTCAGTTCGGACTTTGGGAACAGAAAATTGTAGAGTGTCCTGAGAACGAAGATTGTAAAAAAATAAAACAATCTGCATGGAAAACAGGAAAAGCATGAAAAACACGGGATCGCTTTTATTTTGAAACGAAAGGCAGGTCAGGCAGGAAGTCATCTGACGCCGCGTCCGCGGTAACTTGATTCTGAGAGAGCAGCAGCATGGTGGTGAGTGATGACTGTCTGTCTGCCTGGCGAGATAATTGAAGTCGAGCGAGCTGCGAGACAGTGAGCGAGTGAACGACAGACAGTGAGTGACACACACTGACAGATTTTTCAGCAACAACCAAGAAAGTAAGTGTCTAGTCTGTCTAAGTAACTTTGTGTGTTGTGTACGGCTTGGGTTGTGTACCTGTGTTTGTAGGTGTCATTTTGATATGAATTTGGCTAAAACAGTTTGTGTTTGTTAGTTACAATTATGTTGACAGGAGAGCTGAGCAGGTGGTGACATGAAAGAGAATATACTGAATAATGACATCACAACAGTATAATCCTAATGTTGATTTAAAATGATATATTACTCTAAATATGGCTTAAAAAGGGGGGGAAAAAAACTCAATTTTTTTTTCGGGCGCCGCCGAATCCGCCTCCCCTTGCTGGACCTCCCCTATTTCGGAACCCTGGCTACGGCCCTGCGCAGACGTATAGATGTAAAAAAAACAAAAAAGTTTAAAAGTAACAAGAACTTACACAAATAATCTACGCAAACCCTGACCCATCTTTAAGTCCAGCGACCCAGTTGCTTAGTGGCGAAGAGAAGTCACTGAGAAGTGCACACATACAGTGGTAGACGGATCAATAAGCGTCTTTTACCGCAACGCGGCGTTAATTCTGTTTGCCGTTAGTATGTGGTATCAAAGTGGGACACTAGGGGGCGGCAGTGCACAACTACCTACAGTACAGTATATGCAGCAAGCAGGGAGGCTCTCGCTCTCAGCCTACGAAATCAATCGTGTTTTGTCTCCCCTTGATGATTAAAGTCCCTGGAAACCAAATCCACAAACTAACTATTAAATTAACTATTAAATGTAGGGTCTTATGTGAGTAATTGTGTGCCTCTGAAAAGAGAGAGAATTACTTTCAACCCTAACCCCGAAAATCGACACTTTTCTACAAGGTCTGGATTTCCATTTCCTCATTGAAGAGAGCGGAGCGCGCGGTGCTAAAATGAATGATCTTATCACGTCATAATTATTATTATTATTATTCCTTTGTGTGACATTTGTGCATTCCTGCTGAATATTCTACATGCAGAATAAAATCACTTGCGATGGGGGGTGGAATGTTTCATGTACTCTGCCAACAGTATCCTTTGTGTGTGTATTTGGAAATAACAGCAGTGGCTTGACCGGCGCCGCATTAAAACTACTGCGCACTCCACGGCAATTCAGCTCCTTTTATTTGTTCCCTCTAGACTATACGAACTAATTTTTATGGCCTTGCTTTATTCGTATTTAGTACAGCTGCAGAGGGCCATCCATAATAATAATAATAATAATATAGGCTACCATAAAAACTATAATATATGTTTTATTATAAATATCTGTATTATTATAAATAAAATAAATAACTCCCATAGCCTACACCTTAATCAAGAGGTGAGAGTAGCTACTTTATTTATTTGTCATCTGGTTCTCGGCCACGCTGGCCGCCCGTCATGTCGCTCAGCAGGCACAGCGTGCGCAGAGCCTGCGGTTCTCGTAGGGGAGCAGTGTGTGTGTGTGTGTGTGTGTGTGTGTGTGTGTGTGTATGTGTGCGCGCGCGCGCGCCGTGCCCATTGTCTGAAAACATATTTTTATCAAACAATATAGGCCTACTCTGGTTATGTAGGCTCTTTCACACCAGCCTTGAAAGCCACAGATTTTATATATAGCCTATTGTAATATAGGCTACTGTAGGCCTATTCTCATCGGGACTGCCCCCGTTCCTTTATTTACATTTCAATAGGTTGGCCACATGAGACAATAGACAGGTAGGGTCTAATAGGGGTGAAACATTCCACCCTCCATCCCCCTCCCCCAATTCCAGTCTCCAGTGTCCCTGCAGAAGTCACAAGGCTGATGCAGATCGCAAGTTGTGGAAAGGGTTTGGAGGCCTTCAACTTTGCACATGCAGCGGAGCAGTTCAATGCAGTGAAGTCCCGACGCAAATAAATGCTAAACGAAAACGGGCAGAACCAAGCAGCCAGCCACTTTATTAAAAAAATTTTTTACAAGTGATTCTTCATTTATTAGTTTTCAAGTTATTTAATTTCACGTTCTAGAGACATTCTAGGCATGCCAGACAGTGCATGTATTTACTTAGGTGCCCAATAATGCTGCTATAGGCTATTTGTTTAATTTATTGTTGCTTGCTGAGTTTGCACTTTGCAGTTAGGCCAAAGGCCTTTAATAGGCTACATTCAGCAGTCAGACACCTCAGGCTATCATTGAAAATGTTTTTAATTAGGCTACATGAATAAACAAACGTCTTCAGTCAGGGTTCCATAAGTCTCTACTCTTCCTTCATGTTCACTTGTCCGACTATCCCAGAAACTGAGAAAATGTAAACATAAAAATATGCTTCTAAAATATAGAAGGCTAAATAAAATAAGTAACCGACCAGCATATTTATTGTTGTTTTTAACACTTTCAGTGCCACGGCCCTTGGGCAAAAGGTTGCTTGCTGTGCCACATAGGCCGCAATGCATTTTAAAACAGTCATATAATTTCTTTAATAATTACTATGTAAACACTGAACACGCACAAATAACGATGAGACTCTCTTCTATCACCTGCAAAAAAAAGTTTATTGATCCCATTTTCCGTTCTTTAGTTATGAGCCGGAGAAGATAGCTTGATTGAACGAAAAAAAGAGCTTTTTTTCTACGAGCTGAGATAATGAGCCTTTTGTGAAATTAAACATTTCAAGCACATCACTGACTCTGAAGCTAATTTTCTGATGTAGTCACACCTCAAAAATAATTTCCTTCAATAAAACAGTGAAGGCAAGGGAATTTTGTTTGGAAGAATAATATTTTTAGCTGAAACCAGCAGCGCTGGCGCCTGCATGCGCTGCTGGTTGCAGCTTCTAGCTGATCTTTTGCTGCTGGTGGGCATCGGATATTCTGGCTTGCGTTTGCCAACCCTGTCCTGCTGTCTGGGTCTGTGTTGTGTACTTGGCTCTGCGTGCCCACCTCCCCCCCTCCTCCTCCCCCCCCCCCCCCCCCGTTGTGGGAGGAGTGTCTCTCTGCTCTGCTGTTTTCTCGTTTTCTCTGCCTGTGCTCAGCACTGAAAAAGTCTGCTAGATCCTGCTTTTTTACAGCCGCGTGTACCAGCTCCCATGCTTCGAGTTGAGAATAATAACAAATCCACGGCTGATCATGTGTTGCAGCGGACACGGAGGCTGTTGCAGCGGACATCGAGGTGCTCAATTGTGATAGCAGATTGGCTGCTGCAGGGGCACAGCTAAACGTTGCTTCAATGAAGCCGCTGCATACGGACGGATGCGATGCGATTTCCTTCCCCCCAATGACTTCTTCTGTGTGTTTCACTCCACGTTCTCTCATCTGGAGAGCGCTGTCGCCACCTAAGGGTTCTGTAAAATAGGTTAGACACATTCAATACCTCTGAATATTGTAAGAGGCGATGTAAGAGGCATAGATCGACACCCCCCCGTCAAAAAAAAAAAATCGAGTTATGACGCCATTTGGCGTCGCTGGCACTGTACGGTAAATTTCTAATGACGCCATATGGCGTCGCTGGCACTGAATGTGTTAACTGAGCAGCCTACTAGCCTGCAGTTTATGTCGCGCCTGACTCCGACATGACATGTTTGTGAATGCGCATTCGCAGCAGTGCCAGGCCGGGCAGCCAAACAGCACCGCAACGACTTCATAAAATTTAATCAACCCCCCCCCTCCTAATAATAGCCATATAAGACAAATAAAAATGTTACTATAATAAACAGAAATAAAAGAAACAAGCTTGTTTCCGTACAACACTTTATTTGCAAAAACACAACCCAGTGGGACATTGGGAAAACCTTCATCATTTCACACACAAAAATTAAAATAAATTAGCCTGGTAAAATTAACCAGTAGATATTGCTGTGTAAAATAAATACAAAACGAATTATGCAATTATCTTAAATGAATTAAGCTTGTATTAACGAACTTCAGGGATTTAAACAACACAAGCCCACCACACGATCTTATAAACTTAAAGGAATTCGAAATTAAACATTTTGGGCTTGGTTAAAGGCTATAGGCCTTTAGCCATTAGCCTTTTTGCTTCGTTTTACCATTACAGGTTTCTGGCCAAGAATACCAACAGCTTTACCTTTTCGGGCAATAATTTGCTTCGGAGTGGCATTGCAACAATCCCTGCTGTGCTGAACACACGCTCGGATGGTACACTGGTGGCACAAATACACAAATATTTCCCTGCCAAGCCGGCCATGAGTGGAAGCCGTGCCTGGTTATCTTTCCACCAGCACCTGACTCGTCTTCTTCACCCTCCACTCTCACGCGTGCAGCGGGGCCGACTGCTGTCACAATCTCTGCTACCAGCTCAGCTTGGGTAGGCCTATCACTTCGGTGGGATCCATGTTTTCCGCCCGGTATCTTGGGTCCAGAAGAGTTGCTTTCCGCATAATCCTCTGGGTTGAATCATTGTCATATTTCTGCTGCATCTGCTCCAGGATGACTCGCTTCAACACCTGCCCCTGCATGCATTCAGACATGTCCAGACATACACCATCCCCTCCTTCCCTCTCGGATGGCGCTAGTCTTACTTTCAGTTTCAACACCTGCCCCGCATATGACACGAATAAACACGTCGTTGCACGTTCCAATTCTTTCATACTTTTGGTAAATGCGATCAGCGGTATGGGGACCCTGTATGTGATCACAGCCTAACAGAACGGTGTGCCCCTTGAACGTCCCGTCAATGAAACTGGCCACGATGCCCAGGAAGCTGTGCCCTCTCCTATTTGTCCAAATGTCAGCTGACAAGACAAATCCATCACCCTTTTCTAATAGCGCCCGCAGTCCATGTAAATCATTTTGAAAAATGATATATCCAGCTCCCTTTTTCTCGCTGCTGTCACGGTTGGGCAATGAAGAAACTCTCAGATCTCCATTTCTCTTTCTCTGCTTGCTGTTGGTTCGCCTCGCTCTCTATAAATAAAACATATTCAGACGGTCCGAAATTAAATTAACATTACAGGCTACTTTTTGCATGATAGCCTACATTTTTATTTTATTTTAACGCTATATTGGGGCCTATTTAGCTGCCGTAATTACCTTTTGTTTTCTTCCCGGCGCGCCCTATTGTGTCACATTCAACACTTGATCTCAAGGATGCTCACAGATGACACCTGGTGGTCAACGGTGCAACTACACCTCAATTAGTTTTAATGCCGCCGCGCGTCAATACACAGCTTGCGGTAAGGCACGCTTATTGATCCGTCTACCACTGTACGCACCGGGGTCATGCCTATGTTCCCCGGGTTCTATGGTCCCCGCTCCTGCTAAAAAGGGTTCTATGTTCCCCGCTCCCGAAAAAGGGTCCTATGTTCCCCGCTCGTATGCGTAAAGTCGGCGAGTGCAAACCACAATATCTCGAGGTTGTGAGACTTCATTGACAGACTGCATGAGGGAAAGCTCCAGTCTATAGGCTCAGAGATATGCACACATTCAGCAGCAGGAGCAGCAACATGCTATCCATAATATTACATTTTTCAGAGAGAGAGAGAGAGAGAGAGAGAGAGATCAATATTTGAAACATTCACACAGCACAAATCGCCTCTGCCTATATAACCCACAGACATGCACAAGTTCTGTAAAGCCATTCAAATAAATAGTTTATTTCGCTTTCCTCTGCAACAGGCTACTTCCCACAGGCTACTTAAAAAAAATAAAAAAAATAAAATAATAAGTGTTATATCACTACGTGGCTGACATATGCTTCTCTAGCCTCTGTATAAATGTTACAAATTGCTAGGGAAAACTTTCTTATCGTGGGATTGTGCCAGGAAAACATGAGGCATAGCCTACTGCGCCATAGCGCATCGCAGAAACTTTTGCAAGCCGAACCCCATATTTTCAAGATGAGCCAGAGACCCGAGGCAGTGCACTGTAGTATGGAGTCACGCTGAAAAAGGTGCGCTGTCTCTGGGCAGTGGGTGTTGGGTGCTGGGGGTGAAGTGAAGGATGGTTGTGGAGGCGTCCAGCGTGTATTTCGTTGTAAAATTATTTTTTTTGAATGTTCTCTCCTGTGTCAATAAAAGTCTGTTTTTCCCTGTGCACCTCCCTGCCTCAAGTCATTGGAAATATTTAGAACATTGGAAAAATCATATAATCTACCAGCCAACACTGGGATTTTAATGTCTGATTAATTATTTAAATGTGGTCATGAATGGGCTGTTAATGGTCATTTACGGTATTTATTTATTTCTGTATGCATACTGTAGTTCATTTGCAAAAACAGCCCAATAGACAACACATGCTGATACGCCAAAGCCTATCAAAGTGAAAATGATTCAGTGAAAGTTGTAGACCTGTAAGGAAGCCTGGCCAGAGTGGCTTGAAATAGGAGGCAGACTCAAGAGGCTGGTCCAGGTGTACCAAAAAACGGTTTAATTACAAAAATGCAGCATGCCACACACTACACAAAACATTGACAAAACTAATGAACAGTTAACACAGCTTAACTGAACAAACTTAGACATTTAATCCATCAGCTGCACACATCTACACACTGATGTCTAATCCCCTGAACAGCAACAGAGCAACTGGTTATATAGCCCCAGACCCCTCAATAGAGGGAATGCACGTGACGTCACGGACGCGACAGTCAGTGCGGGTACGCCCACTCGATCAGCTGCAGTGAGTGTCAAAACCAAACGTCTAAACAAGCCAGGTGGCGCCGCCGCGTCACGGTGTTTAGCGTTCAGCTTCCGCGAGAAAACAACGAAAATGGGAAAGTGCTGTTGTGCCATTGACTGTAAAAATAGATTCAACAAGGCGTCGGAGGTATCTTTTTACAGGCTGCCGAAAGCTAATGAAACGGTCCCGGTCTTCTCTGCAGCTATCCAGGGTTTCAATGAGGGCTCATTCATTCTCTGGCTGTGTTTTACCTGCACAGATATAACGTTACATGAGTGACAGTGTTCACTATGAACAAAGCTAGCGTGTGTTAGTGACAGCGTATGCTATATTTTTCTTAATAAAAGTTGTAATAAAATAAATATGTACCTCTCCACATACAACCAGAATATCCATTGCTGTCCTCGTTACTTTAATGTCGCCAACAAATCCAGCCTTGAAGTAGGACCAGCGTCCAGGCTCTTGTATGCTTTCATGCTTTGGTTTGTGTATTTCCCCGGCGTCGATATTAAGTACATATAAATGTCAGGAAACCCTATTCCTGCCCACATGTCTACGTCCATGGACCACTGGTTCTTTGGCAAGCTGTAAGGGTCACATTCGAGTCCAACTGCCTTTATTTTAAGCAGATAATCGTTTATATTAGCCGTGGTTTCGCTACTACCCCTGGCGGAAGCCACGTTTGTTTTGGAAATTTGACACTCAGTGCTGCTCAGTCCGGCTGAGGGGGCGTGTTCGGGAGGGGGCGTGGCGTCGGTGCATTCCCTCTATTAGCAAGATCCAATCTCGGCTAAACCAATGTGGCAGGTAAGTCCATGCCTCTCCTGAAAACAGGTACACAAAGTTATCCACTGTTACAAAACACAGGTGCAAACCCTCACACATAGCTTATCATTAAACAGACGTTTGCAATCTTACACACCAGATCACAAAACATAAATAACTCACATGGCCTAACATAAATTATTAACATAAATTACCTCCCCCACATTTGGTCTCACCAGTGACATCACTAATGATGGCTTGATTGCTTGATGATTGAATCCAGGTGATGGTAACAATGAAATGAAATGCCCAACTTGTAATTACAGAACTGAACCAATAAAGAGTAGCCTAACTTAACAGTAGGAGTCAGTGTTTTATTTTAACCAAATGCTGTTGTGTTGGTGATGTAAGCTGTAACCAAACATACATGTAATGCAAAACACAAACAAACCCAGGATAGTATGTGAGTGCAGGTTACAGATTAATGTTGGAATTATTGCTAAAACAAATAACAAGCATGGTTAAAGGTGTATGTGATTGATGGTCAAATGTTTGTAAAAATGGGGACAAATGGTGTTCACCCACTTTGTCACAAGACCTAATTATGATCCACAATAAGAACAAATATAAAAAATTAAATACGATACAAATATATAAATGAATTAAAATCATATAGGCCCAATAAAAGGCGAGATAAACAAACCCATCATAGGCTACCGTATATTGTTTTCATTGTACCTTTCCTGTGTTCTTGGATTTAGCCTATAGGGCTAGCCTGCTTTATCCTCAAAACTGCATAATAATGTCAATGGTATGAAACGACTAGAACGACCGCAACGCGGACTTATGCCTCCGCCATTAGTTCATTCTTGAGTCCAAATCGCCATTTGAGGCAAATTGGAAGAAATTCCGTCAAGGCGCTCCTGAGATGTTGCGTTACAGAGCTTGGAAATTGGGTGTGTGAGGTCACAGTGACGTTGAAATTTGACCACCAAAATGTAATCAGTTCATCCTTGAGTCCAAGTGGACGTTTGAGGCAAATTGAAGAAATTCCATCAAGACATTATCTAGGTCACAGTGACCTTGACCTTTGACCACCAAAATGCAATCAGTTCATCCTTGAGGCCAAGTTAATGTTTGAGGCAAATTTGATGAAATTCCGTCAAGGCGTTCCTCAGATATCGCGTTAATGAAGATCGGACGGACGGACGGACATACGGACAACCGGCTATCGCCGGCGGAGGCATAAAAGAATCTAGGCTACAATAGGCTATCATAACATGTTGGTGTTATGGACACGATCGCGATGGAATGTGAGTGCCAAAATGCGACATTTACACTTCAAGTTGTACTCTTTGATTGAATGGTGATAAGAACATAATTGACACACATAATTAGCGAGCAGATTACAGATAATTTCTAATGGCAGAAATCGGTTTGAATTAAGTAGAGAATCCATGGTGACAGGCTGCCTGTGTGTGCGCATTTGGTACAGCGGCGAGATGAGGGGATGAAAGGCACACACCGTGCAGTAGTGATGCGCGGGTCACCCAGAACCCGCCGGGTCCCGCGGGCTGGGCCACCCCACAGGCGGGCTGGGTTGGCAAATTATGAAAATATCGCGGGTGCGGGCGGGGCAGGCTCAGAACGTGACAAAGCAACATTATTAAATAATTTAGAGCAGTAAAACACGCAGAGTAATTAACCTTAAAGACGTTAACTCTCTCTCACATGTAGGTACACACAATCAGACAGACTCCTGCTGCACTCTCTATAGCCTACATGGAGTAAAGAAACGCTTCAATGAGGTAGCCTATGTGCTCTCAAAACAAACATTTTGGAAGGATTATTCGCTGTAATTATTATTTGAAGTGTCCATATAATGCCACTGCAGATTTTCTGTTGTGGACTCGACTGTCATCTATTTGTCAACTTTACTGCAACGTGAGTAGGCTGTGAACAATTGAGTGCGCATGAGGTAATTAAAAGAAATCAGACAGCGAGTCTGGCCGTATCTGCAAGCCGTGTGCGCACCTGCTGCACTACTACGTTTAGTAGCCTACTACTGCTACATGGCCAATTGAGAGCGCATGAGGTAATTAAAAGAAATCAGACAGCGAGTCTAGCCATATCTGTAAGCCGTGTGCCGTGTGCGCACCTGCTGCACTACTACGTTTAGCCTACTACTGCAACATGGCCAATTGAGAGCGCATGAGGTAATTAAAAGAAATGGGGAAGAATAAGAACAGTTTCTGTAGCCTGCCTAGTGCCTCCTGCTACCTCCATTTGAAACACTGCGCGGTCACGCCATCCGCACTTTGGGGAAGCGTAGTCGGTCGCGCTATCTGAAGACCATGGATTAATTGAAGAAAGACCGACATGAAAGCAGCAGCGCAACTCATCCAGAGCAGGCCTAGGCTACAACTGTTGTCACGCAGGGCAGCATGTGAGTGTCTGTGTGTGTGTGTGTGTGTGAGAGAGAGAGAGAGAGAGAGAGAGGGGGGGGAGAGAGAGAGAACAGAGTTATTAGCTGCTTTGCACACCTTGGAAGCTCTGCTGTGCTCCTCCTGCGTCCGGAGACATATTACATTAAATTGGCCGTTGCGGGCTGCTGGGTTGGGCTGGGTTCGGAATTTTCAGATATTTTAACGGGGCGGGCGGGGCGGGCTGGCTCCAATGACGGGTTGGGTTGGGGCGGGCCTTAAAAAAACCTGACCCGCGCATCACTACCGTGCAGCGTTGTGCCTCGGTGCTGCTGACTGAAGTGAATACAGTGAATAATACATGTTTCAGGTGCAGTGCGGCAGGCCTATGTCAGGGGGTACTGCGGCTGACACAGGCTATAGGACTTGGCATGATTTTTCAACACTGTGATCTCAGCCTGCGTTGCAACAATGACAAAAAGCTTCAGAGTTACCCTGCAACAGCTTTGAGCCAGCCAGTGAATAAAGTGTCACTTTCCCATTCAGTCAGGGTACATGTGTTTTCTGTACTTACTTTTTGGCTGTCCAGGCGGCTCCCCTCCCGGCTCTCCCCTGTCGTCACGTTCCTCCTGGTCAGCAGCACCACTCATTTTCTTTATGTTTTATTTGATAGTTTCCAAGACTCGCCCCGTATCTTCCCGCCTTCTGCTCTGTGACGCGCACCTACTGTGACTGTCTGTGTTTATGGTTTTCAGGTTGTGCCGGGTTCTATTTCCTTCTCCCTCCCAACCAATCATGACTCAGGTTCACATCACATGCCTCACGTTCAAGCACGTATTGGCTGCATAGACGTTGTGTGAAGAGATGTATAAACAGATAGAGTGATAGACGTAGGATTCGACTGAGTGTCACAAAATGATGAAATTATCGCACATCGTACATAGGTCGAAATTATCGTACAAATACGATAATTATCGTACGTCTGGCAACGCTGTTCAGGTGCAATGTTATTATACACATGACATTCAAATGCCCCTTTTTTTTCCCTCCATCTCTAAATCGGACCAGTTTTATTTTCCTTTGTTGCGCTAGTCGAATTGATCATCAGGCTTGTTTATATGCGCTGTAACTTCATGTTGTGATTTGCATTGACCATTGGTTGGATGTGAGTATGTGTAACGGTGTTGTGTAGGTGGTACTTGCAGCAACCCATGTTAAGGGCTTGTCCAGGGGTGGGTACGAACCGCCGACCCTCGGCTTGGGAGTCCGACATGTTAACCGCAACGCCAAGAGAGCTAGCTCCCTTGGCGGAGCTGATTAACATACCTTTATACTGGGGAGTGAGTTTAACCAATCCACTCGCTACCACTCGGGACTCACGAGGAATCCGCGCTGATTCACCTCGGTTACATATGCAGGGGACGGGATATGGGGCAGATCTCTTGCGTAATCACTGTGGCAGCTGCTGGTAACGGGGAATTGCGTTCAGGTGTGCTCGCCGTCACTGATAGGTTTGATAGGTGAGACCTCATCTATCAAACCTTGAGTATAATCCCTACTAAGGATTCCTAGGACTGTGTTGAAAAGAATGACTAACCTATCAGTGACGGCGCGCACACCTGAATGCAAATCACAACATGAAGTTACAGCGCATATAAATGAGCCTGATTATCAATTCAAAAGAAAAAGAGTGCCAACATGTTGCTGGCTACAATAAATGCATGACTAGCGCAACAGAGGAAAAAAAGGAAATAAAACCGGTCCGATTCAAAAAGTGGGATTCGGTGTGAGAATGTTATGTGTATTATAACATTGCACCTGAAACATGTATTACTCACTGTATTCACTTCAGTCAGCAGCACCGAGGCACACCGCTGCGCGGTAGTGATACGCGGGCCGCAGTTATAACCGCGCTGACCGCGGATATCCCGCCCCGCGGGCGAGCCGGATCATAAAAATAAACATTCTGATTAATAGCGGATGGGTTGCGGGGCGGTTGAAACGATGTATCATTAATGAGGAACAATAAAATTAATTACATTCTCTAGTCTATGAACGTATTTTAAGCTACATTTTTCGTCAGGCACATTCTTAGTCGCCTATTGTAGGTCCCCCAAAGGACCCACGGCCGTAAACCAAACAATACAGCCATGTGCTAGGCTCCACTCATCCATATATGGTCAAGGATGTCACTCTCAAAAAGGAAGCTCCGCTGAAGACGTGTTTGAAGAGAAGACGCGTTTGTATTTTCCCATACAATGAGGCAATCAAGTAAACTAAACTTAAAGCTATAGCGTTAGCCGAGTAAACTACATGAGGGCAAGTGGTGGACTGGACATAATACATCATGGACGTTTATTTGGAGTCTTGGACTGCAGCGAGCGCACGGCAGCAGAAACCGTAAGTTCGCTCCTTTTATAGCGTTTATACCGTCGGGTGCATGGCGGGCGCGGATCTATAAATAGTATGAAATAATTTGCACGGATTTATGGCGGGCGGACGGTTCATGCATACACGCGGATTAGGATGGCATAAAAGCTCATCCGCGCATCTCTACTGCGCGGTGTGTGCCTTTCACCCCCTCATCTTGCTGCTGTGCCAAATGCGCACACACACAGGCAGCCTGTCACCATGGATTCTCTACTTAATTCTAACCGATTTCTGCCATTAAAAATTCTCTGTAATCTCTGTCATCTGCTTGCTAATTATGTGTGTCAATTATGTTCCTATCACCATTCAATCAAACTTGAAGTGTAAATGTCGCATTTTGGCACTCACATCCCATCGCGATCGTGTCCATAACACCATGTTATGATAGCCTATTGTAGCCTAGATTTTTTCTTTTCATTCCATTGACATTATTATGCAGTTTTGAAGATAAAGCAAGGTACAATGAAAACAATATAGCCTATGATGGGTATGTTTATCTTGCCTTTTATTGGGCCTATATGATTTTATTAAATTTATATATTTGTATCGTATTTCATTTTTAATATTTGTTCTTATTGTAGATCATAATTAGGTCTACAACTTTCACCTAATCATTTTCACTTTGATAGGCTATGGCGTATCAGCATGTGTTGTCTATTGGGCTGTTTTTGCCAATGAACTATGCTTATAGAAATAAATAAATGAATAAATACCGTAAATGACCATTAACAGCTCATTCATGAGCACATTTAAATAATTAATCACAGACATTAAAATTCCAGTGTTGGCTGGTAGACTATGATTTTTCCAATGTTCTAAACATTTCCAATGACTTGAGGCAGGGAGGTGCACAGGGAAAAACAGACTTTATTGACACAGGAGAGATCATTAAATTATTTTTTTTTACAATGAAATACAGGCCCATAGGTTAGAGGCCTACATATATTTTCCAAACTCATTCATGGCAAACAAATTATCTCCGCTTGTCACAACAGAGGGAAACCACGCACTTCAGTTGGACGGCGGTCTGGCATTTCGGCATTGGAAATAATTTGTGTGGGATAAGGTGCGTATGTGTGCACTTCTCAGTCTTCGCCACTAAGCAACTGGTGGCGCTGGACTTTAAGATGGGTCAGGGTTTGCGTAGATTATTTGCGTAACGGTACGGCCACACTTGCGCGCCGTTTGACGCATGTTGACGCTGCTGCCCATTCACTTTGTATTGAACATGCTGCTCGACGCCTCGCGAAGCATGCTGGGATACCAGACGATGCGTAGCAGGCTTGTGAAGCGACAGAGGGGGCGGGGTGGAGTTTGACAAAGTACAAAGCTAGCCAATTGAGCTCGTCCTAGGACCTACCCTACCCTTCCTGTCCTCTTCCACTTCCTCTCTACCACCAATTTTCAAAGAAGCAAAGTAAATCTAGCAGCAGCTAGCTTGGGAGCTAGCTGCTGCTTCCGGGTTTCCACGCCCACCAAGCGACGAGCGTCCATACTGCCAAGCGTCGGCACGTGTCAAATGATGCGCAAGTGTGGCCGTAGCGTAAGTTGTCTTGTTTACTTTTGTTTGTTGTTTTGTTTTTTACATCTATACGTCTGTGTGGGATCCCTTTACAAGACAATACTGGGTGGTGAAACACGGATTGGATCGAGTAGATAGTCACTGGACAGGTTAGTCATGGTTTTAGTAGGGATTCTACGCCAGGATTGATAGATGAGACCCCAGGACATCAAATTCTGCTGCTTGGGTATTAGCAGATAATTCAGTGAGGCAATGAACTATAACTCACTGAGAAACTTTTATCACATCGCAAAGAGGGAAATGAATTGAGAAAACTTGGACATTGTAGCCTACTTGCAATAGGCTATTCACCTTCACCTATCCCATAACCCGGAGGGTCGTTGGCACCACAGACAAATCTGTCAGCAAGCTCTCACCATCTCTCTCTGTCCTCGGCAGGAGTGAGTCCACTCTGAATCCTCCCATATTTTCTTTTGTCTCCGCTGCAAACACGTTTCTATTTCCCAGTCAACAAAAGAAGCCAAATTGCATAAAATCACAATGTTTTTTAAACAGGTATATGATGTTATGTTCTTGTGAGATATAGGCCTAAATAAATTACGCATGGGGAGAATTAGGGCATATTGCATGCCTCGTGCAAACACAGCGATTGCGAGACGGGAATCTGATTGGTTTGATTGATGTAACGCCCAGGCATTGCCTGGCCACACCTGTGAATAATTCTGGTGCTTAACCCATTGATACCCGATGCAGCATTTGCGTGTATATCCCTTTAAGACCTGCAGCAGCGTGTGTCCTTTTCCCTTTAATGATGGCTACAACACAGAGCTGTGTATATAGAAGAGTTGCGACATCTCCATTCACTCCAATGGACCAGTTTTTCCAGGAAGTAAGGTCCTGGATTAAGCAGCACTGTCGAGTTGCAGCAAAATAGACAGTTTGTGTTGTACTTTGATTATTATTATATATTTTTTTAAATCAAATTGTACATTATCAGCTTTATTTTAGCATTCAAAAATAGCGCGAGACCCCTTCCTGGCTGTTCATTGGCTAATGAGTCACGCATTTTGGTCCTCCGCTGACGCACTCTCTCTCTAGAGGACACTACTACAACACTAGTCGCCCAGACTCAAATATTACGTTGAATCGCTGCGCTCCGCATACTACATAAGTGAGTCTGTGCCAGTTAACTCATTCATGGCCAGTTTAGGACTGCCAATATTTAGCACAGGCCAAAGATTTTCATAATTGTTGGTCATCTTTCAAGACCCACAGTAAATTATCTATTAGCACCAAAGTGATTTGCAATACCTCAAAATGAAGATGTACGTCTCTGGGTTCACCAGGAAAAAAAAAGTGAGCTTTTAGCATGTTCTGTACTCTACTTATAGCCATTTATATACACCCTGTTTTCACCAAAAAGGTCTCCCTGAGAAGATAAACAGGAGAAAAGGCAATTTTTGTAAAGGGCACAATCTCAGGCAGAACTCGCTCTCAATTCTTTTATTTTGAACTGTATTGACATCAGACATGTAAATATTATTCGTTATGACACAAATGACAAAAAAAATAAATATATATATATATATATATACACATGAAGTGCTTTTCACACAGTTTACTCAGTGTGAGTGAGTGTGCAGACAGACACACAGACAGACAGACAGACACACACACACACACACACACACACACACACGATCCCCCTTTTATCTTCGTTACGTTGTTTCCGGGTCTGAGTACTGCTGGCGTCTGCTGCTGTGACTGCCGCTTCTGCCTTGTTAGCTGTTCGTGTGTTTATTTTGTTTTGTTCTGGTCCACCCGTCCTCGTCCATGTCTCCCTGTCCTATCCTCCCTGCTATTTGATCGTTCCCGTTTTCCCCTCGGCTATTCAACACGTCCTCACCGCCCTCTGGATTACCCGTCAAACTGATCGATTATTTCCTCACTCCTCCGATGATCAAACACATCTCTGGATTACTTTCTCCCGTTTTCTCCCGGCTGGCACACAGGAAGGCGACCAGCTCGTGCAGCGCGCCGAGGGGCGTTTCAATGGCGTTTCTCCTGTCTGCACAAGGAAGCGTTTATCCGTTTTCTGTTTTTCCTCCTGCTCAATTTCAAAACAACAGCTGCGGTATGTGTTTGTTCACGTGTTGTCGGCTTGTCTTAGATGCTAGGGACCTGATACCATGTCACAGGCTGGGGAAGTCTTTGAACTACGCGCTGTACTAATAAAAACAAAAACACGTCAAACACGTCATTGGCTGGGAGGGCTATTCCTGATAACACGTCAAAGACGTCTTTGGCCATGAATGAGTTAACAGCCACTGCTGGTTTTGAAGGCGGGTTGAAATTGAATGAGTGACAGGTCGTAGCACCGATGAGAGAACAAATGGGCTGCGGCTCCCGTGTTGTCTGATCGCAAAGTCGTTACTGAGCCTGTCGCCAGTTGGTTGTCCTGCGCCTCAGGTGTGGCTCAATGAGTTCCAAAATAAAGCCGAAAGTGTCTCGCGACATACAAAAATGACCCCGCCACTCATCTTCATCGAAATGGTTGAGGACATTAGCCCAATCCGGGAGCGGTGGCTGTCACCTGAAAGCACACCCCAGGACAGGAATGTTGCGGTGCTGCTTGGCTCTGTGTGAAAGCAATTTCTGTGGTGAGGCTGCCGGCTTTGCGGGCCTTCTGAACTGCAATTTAGCGCGATCTGCGTGTGAAAGCGCGGCGTGGGACCCCCGCAGCAGCACCACCAGCTGGGACCCCCGCAGCCGCACCACCACCAGCTGGGACCCCCGCAGCACCACCAGCTCCGCCGCCCGCACCAACATCCTCCTGGGACGTGCCTGCTGCTACCCAGCCTCCCCCATCCACAGTTGCCCCACCTGTCCCAGCTACCCTTGCCCCAAGTCACCCTGTCTCCCCCCACCCCCAGGGCCCACCTCCTGTCCCCAATCCACCTCACCCACAGACACCTGCCCATCCCTATCTTTCCCACCCCCTGGTAGCAGCAGGCCGGATTACACTGCGCGATGTCGAGAATCTCGAGACGGATTTCAAAACCTTTGCCAAAGCGTCCCACAACTTCATATTTGGAGGCTGAAATTACTGCAGGTAATACTGGGATGTTGTGGGAGTTCTTTGTACCTGTGATTTTTTTCTTTGTATGCGTGTTTAGGAGAGCTGGTGCGCCTATTCACAGATTCTTGCATTATACCCTACATGGCATAATATTTTGTGAACTGTAATGTTCTCAGACCTTACAAAGGGCACAAAGAGCATTAAGAGCTACTCCCTGAGGAAAACAGATAACATGCCACCCAAGTAGTGTTGTGACATTCGCGAACGACCCGAATCTATTGAGCGGCTCTTTGCTATGAACGAAGGGAACCGAGTCCTACTTGAGAGCCTTTCCTTTTAATGTTGTGCCCAAATGTCACTGCCTGCCGCTCCCCACCACACACACAGTGTAGACCTCCCTCCCTCCCTCTGCTAGTTCACTGAGCAGGGAGGATAGGTGCACTCGTTACGGGCGCATGCTGTAACTGGGTGGCCTGGGTGGGCGGACTCAGCTTAATATCAAAACGGGCTATCTGCCGACTTTCTGGGCAGCGAAGTGTTGCATGAGTGGGATCATGTCTATGTTCCCCGGGTTCTATGTTCCCCGGGTTCTATATTCCCCGTTTTTCACTAACCCTAAACCTAACCTCCCCCAGACCCTAACCCAAAACCTAACCTCTCCCACCCCCCACGCCTAAACCTAACCTCCCCCAGACCCTAACCCAAAACCTAACCTCTCCCAGGGAACATAGCGGGGAACATAGGACCCTATTTGGGAAAAGCGGGGAACATAGGACCCGGGGAACATAGGGATGACCCCGCATGAATTGCATTCAAGGAAAACCAACTTTATTTACACAACACATCATTTCATAGAAGAAGTAAATTCACTGACTAAGCAGATGATATGGCATCACCTTGTGTCATGTTTACAATGCAGATCATTGACATGAGGTCTGGAATATGAGTAATTTAGTGCTGCTGCAGTTCACCAAAATTAAATAGTGGTGGCTCTAAGATCAAATCTGATCCAAATCGTACCATATCATTATCCTAGTGATTTCACAGATAAACAGTAGTGCACGCCCCCTAAAAAGAAGAAGAAAAAAAAAGAACGAGGATCCGCTATTTTGAACGGCTCTCGGAAAGGAATGGAGCCATAAGATCCGGCTCCCTTCAAAGAGCCGTAATTCCCATCACTAATATTTATTTAATCAATCTATGAAATAATCAAAGCAGAAACATGTAGCAAACATGTTTGTAAACATTCATTCTGAATTTAATTTATTAAATAACAAACACAGCACTTTGATATCATGGGGTCAGATTTACAAATTCAATTTACGGATTTATTTATTTATTTTGAAAGAAAACAGACATTTATTGATGAAAGTTCATCGCCAAGTGTCCATATAGGTTATAAATAAAGCTGCATTTGCTGTTAAAAAATTCAGTGACTACAACAGTATATCTAGACCATTTCTATAATCGTAAAAACAAAAATCTCAATGTAGAATTTGCAAGCATGTATAAATCTACCCATAACAAACATTCAAGTTGTGAATGCCCATGGCCCATGGAAAACATCATTCCTAAGTGCTATCGCCGGCTTGGACCTGTCTGCTGGGGAAGAACTCGACCTGCTAACCAAGTATCTAGGAAAAGAGTCAGCAGAACCGGTCAGAAGAATCAGATCGGTCAACATTGGACATCCGCTCACTGGGTTGAAGATCGCATGGGAGCGGCTCGACGAAATATATGGAGCACCCGAGGCTGTCGAGCAGGCTCTCTTCAGCAAGCTGGAAAGCTTCCCCAAGGTTACGACGAAAGATCCACAGAGACTCCGGGATTTAGCAGACCTGCTGTCAGAGCTGGAGGCCGCTAAGCAAGATGGCTACCTCACAGGCCTGTCGTACTTGGACACCTCCAGAGGAGTTAATCCAATCATTGAGAAACTCCCACACAATATTCAAGAGAAGTGGATATACTTTGGCTCAAGATACAAACGTGAACATTACGTCAGTTACCCCCCTTTCTCTGTGTTTGCAGACTTCATTCGCACAGAGGCAAGAGCTCGCACAGACCCGAGCTTCAACATCTTCACGCAAGCGTCAGCAGAGAGAAAGAACAAGTGGGAAAGGCCTGTGAAGTCGCCTGTCTACGTTCACAAGACACAAGTCTCTTCCACAGATACACCTGAGACTAGAGATGATAAAAAATCAGTAGACCCAAACAAATACTGCCCCATACATAAAAAGCCTCATCCTCTAAGGAAATGTAGAGGCTTTCGGGAAAAGAGTTTAGAAGAACGCAAACAGCTCTTGAAAGAACACTTAATCTGCTTCCGATGTTGCTCCTCCACAGAGCATCTCGCCAGGAACTGCTCAGCTGAGGTCAAATGCATGGAATGCGAGAGCAGCGGCCATGTCACAGCGCTCCACCCGGGACCAGCAAACTGGAGGTCTAAGTCGTCCCCTCCCGCTTCAGATTACGGCGGGGAGGGGGACAAAGCAGATTCCCAGGTCACCTCAAGCTGCACACAAGTGTGTGGTGAAGGACTAAGCGCGAGAGCATGCTCCAAGATATGCCTCGTCAGTGTGTATCCAACCGGACGCAGGGGGGAGTCCAAGAAAATGTACGCGATACTAGATGAGCAAAGCAACCGCTCTCTAGCACGTTCCGAGTTCTTCAATGTCTTCAATATCTCAGGGTGCTCCTACTCATACACACTGAAGACATGTGCGGGACTTAAGGAGACAGCGGGGAGAAGAGCATGTGGTTACACTGTGGAGTCAGCGGACAAGAAACTAAGCTTTCCTCTACCTACACTCCTCGAATGCAACCAAGTCCCTAATAACCGTTCGGAAATACCTACCCCGGACGCAGCCCGCCATCACACTCACCTGAAGCGCATCGCTGACGAAATACCACCCATCGATCCGGACGCCAACATACTCCTCCTACTGGGTAGAGACATCCTGAGGGTACACAAGGTCCGTGATCAGATAAGTGGTCCAGGTAATGCACCGTTCGCTCAAAGGCTGGACCTAGGGTGGGTCGTTATCGGAGATGTATGCCTTGGGGGCGCTCACAGACCACTACAGGTGAGCAGCTACAAAACAGCTGTCCTAGAGAATGGTCGTGTAAGCCATCTACAGCCATGCGACAGCCAAATTAAAGTGAAAGAGGTGTTCAGTCAAGTACCTGAGCACCAACGCCAGCGAGCACTAACCTCCACATACAACTCAACCACGCTTGTTGGAGACAGCCTGGGCCAAACCATCTTTGCTCGTACAGCAGACGATCACAGACTTGCACCTTCGATGGAGGACATGAGGTTTCTTCAGTTGATGGAGGCTGAGTTCCACCAGGACAGCTCTAACAGCTGGGTGGGACCTTTACCTTTCCGGTCACCCAGACAACGGCTGCCTAACAATAGGAAACAAGCACATGATCGCCTCACGTCACTCCGACGCACACTGGAAAAGCGACCGCAGATGAAAGCCCACTTCCTGGAGTTCATGGAGAACATGCTCAGAAGAGAACACGCAGAGGTTGCTCCACCCCTGAAGCAAGACCAGGAATGCTGGTATCTGCCACTGTTCGGCGTGTACCATCCCAGAAAGCCGAATAAGATCCGTGTGGTCTTCGACAGCAGTGCGTCACATGGAGGAGTGTCACTCAACGATGTCTTGCTCACAGGCCCTGACCTTAACAACAGCCTCCTTGGTGTACTCATGAGGTTCAGGAAGGAACAGGTAGCCATCACCGCTGACATCGAGCACATGTTCCACTGCTTTGTGGTGAAGGAGGACCACAGGGACTTCCTCCGTTTCCTGTGGTATAGGAGCAACAATCTCACCTGTGATGTTGTGGACTACAGGATGCGAGTTCACCTCTTCGGGAACAGTCCCTCCCCTGCTGTGGCCGTGTATGGTTTGCGAAGAGCAGCTAAAGAAGCAGAGAGTGACTTCGGCAGCGATGCAAAAAGATTCATCGACCGAGAGTTCTATGTCGACGACGCCTTAAAGTCATTCAACACCGAGGAAGAGGCCATCAGCGTCCTTGGGCGAGCGCAGAAGATGCTTGCAGCTTCTAACCTCAGGTTGCACAAAATTGCATCAAATCGACCTGCCGTCATTGAGGCATTCCCACCTGAGGACCGCTCCAAGGATGTCGATGACTTGGATATTTTTGCTGATGACCTGCCAATCCAACGTAGCCTTGGTTTGTCTTGGAATATGCACGCAGACACCTTCACGTTCCAGATTGCAGACGAACAGAAGCCCTTTACTCGCAGGGGGGTGCTGTCAGCAGTAAATAGTCTCTATGACCCCCTAGGTTTCCTCGCACCCGTCTCCGTACATGGAAGGCACGTACTCAGAAAGCTCACCACGCAAGCAGAGGATTGGGACACTCCGCTCCCCAAAGACATGGAGATTGAGTGGAGCAGATGGAGGGTGTCACTCCAAGACCTGCAAGAACTCCAGATACCGCGCCCTTATACATCCTTCTCCACCACAGGCGCACAAAGAAGAGAACTCTGTGTCTTCGCAGACGCGTCAGTGAGAGCGATTGCAGCTGTAGCCTACATTAAGGTGACGAGCCACGAAGGCAAAACTGAAGTCGGCTTTGTCTTTGGGAAAGCTAAGCTGGCCCCGCAGCCTGACCTAACCATCCCAAGACTGGAACTGTGTGCGGCCGTACTCGCTGTGGAGATCGCTGAGATGATCGTCACAGAGATGGATGTGACATTTGATGACATTACATACTACACGGACAGCAAAGTTGTACTAGGATACATCCACAACCAATCACGAAGATTCTACGTCTACGTGCACAATAGGGTCCAGCGTATCCGTCAATCATCATGTCCTGGTCAGTGGAAGTACGTCCGTACAGATCTGAATCCAGCCGATGTTGGTTCAAGAACTGTGACCCCAGCCCTCTTAAGCAGCACAACATGGCTCACAGGACCAGCCTTTCTCCAGAATGCATCCTTGCAGCCATCAGAGCCTCAGGAGAACTACGACCTCATCAACCCTGCCTCAGATTCTGAGGTGCGACCCCAGGTGATGACAAGCCTCACGCTTGTTACCAGAGATGTGTTACACTCTCAACGTTTTGAACGCTTCTCGAAGTTCAACACTCTCGTCACAGCAGTGGCACACTTGATCCACATAGCTCGTTCTTTCACCCGCTCTGTCCGAGACGAATGTCAGGGATGGCACATCTGTCGTCCTACAGTAGAAGAGCTTACAAAAGCCAAAGTGTGCATTGTGAAGAGCGTCCAGAATGAGTGCTATGCAGAAGAGCTCAAGTGCATAACCTCAGGGTCCAACATCCCATCTTCCAGCAGCCTGTGGAAGTTACACCCTGTCATAGACAGTGACGGACTTCTGAGAGTAGGAGGACGCATAGAAAAATCAAATCTGGGTACGAACGAGACTCACCCCATCATCATTCCTGGCCAGCATCATCTGGCAGCCCTGGTAGTGTGCCACCACCATGAAGCCGTGAAACACCAGGGAAGACATTTCACCGAAGGTGCCATTCGAGCTGCCGGATTCTGGCTGATGGGAGCAAAACGTTGTATCGGTAGTCTGCTTTACAAATGCGTCACTTGTAGAAAGTTGCGAGGAAAGACAGAACATCAGCAAATGGCAGATTTGCCAGCGGAACGACTCCAAGCAGCCCCTCCCTTCACCTACGTAGGTGTTGACGTCTTCGGACCGTGGGACGTTGTCTCACGTCGCACAAGAGGAGGACATGCCAACTCCAAACGATGGGCCGTGATGTTCTCATGCATGTGCTCTAGGGCAGTTCATATTGAAGTGATCGAGGCAATGAGCGCAAGCAGCTTCATAAACGCCTTAAGGAGGTTCTTCGCAGTCAGGGGCCCCGCAAAACAATTACGATCTGACTGTGGCACAAACTTCGTCGGCGCTTCTCGAGAGCTGGAGATGGACAGTACAAGTCCAAGCTTCAACAACGTGGAGAAGTACCTGAGCACACAGAGCTGCAGCTGGGTGTTTAATCCACCCCATGCGTCCCACATGGGCGGCGCATGGGAACGTATGATTGGCATAGCTCGTCGTATTCTGGACTGTATGCTGCTTGAACAGAAGAAAGCGCGGCTGACACATGAAGTTCTGACAACACTCATGGCTGAGGTGGCCGCAGTCATGAATGCAAGACCGCTCATCCCAGTATCATCGGATCCAGAATCGCCGCTCATCCTCACCCCAGCAATGCTGCTGACCCTGAAAACAGGCTCTACACCTCCTCCCCCTCCGGGAAACTTTGAGGAAGGGGATCTTTTCAAAGAGGAGTGGAAACAAGTTCAAAGCCTGGCTGACACCTTTTGGAAAAGGTGGAGGTGCGAATACCTCAAAACTTTGCAGTTTCGCCATAAGTGGCAAGGGAAAAGGCCAAGCCTTCAAGAAGGGGACATCATTCTCCTGAAAGACAATCAGGCGAAGAGAAACGAATGGCCCATGGCCATCATCACAAAGACCTTTCCAGGAGAAGATGGATTGGTCCGGAAAGTCGAAGCAGAAGTCGTCAAAGGTGGAACCAAAAAGACTTTCTCTCGTCCCGTTACAGAAGTAGTCCTGCTTTTGTCTCCAAAGACTGATTCTTGTTAATTAATGTGGGTTCTTGAAAGACCCCAAGCGGGGAGTGTCCTGGCCCTACAAACGTAGTGTAGTTTGTTTAGACTGTTGATTTTGTATCACGCACTGTAGCTTTAAGAAAACAGACCATATCACCCCTGGTTGGGCTGTGATAGAAAGTGAAAGTGAAACTTAAGCGTAAATTCACAGAAGCACATGGCCAGCAGTCATCAGCTCCACAGTTTTGATGCTGTCCTTTATTTTTCCTGTTTGTTCAAGCAATGCCTGTGAGTATGGTTCATCTTGACATATTAATACGACTGTTGTATCGTTTTGCATCTGTATGGGTGTTGAGAATTATGTTTATGGAGGTTGAGTTGTTAAGCTAACTACGCTCTATCTCTGTGCTAATGCTAATTGCCATTAGGCTGTTTCTGTGTTTGGCTAAAGATTGCATAGAACAATTACATGTTAGGTACTCATTGCTTTGTGCTGTTCAGTGATGCAAATGCTTTGTTTGTATTGCAGTTTCACAATATTTCCAGTAAAAACGTCAAAATCAACGCCTTGCCTTGGGGTTTTTCTGGGACTGTTTAACTGGTTGGATAGCTAGCTTGCACAGCTAGTGAGCCCAATACAAGTAAATGTAAATGAATGTAACAATGTAGCGGATAGATAAGGCTGGAGCAACTTAACCAGTAGCCTGTACTACGAAGCTAGTTTAATGCCTTATCCGAGTAAGTTTGAGTTTAAACCTGGTTTAGCCGTACTACAAAGCAAGTTAACTTTCAATCACCATGGCAACTGACGCTGCAAAGCTAACCTGGTCGCGACCAGGTTAGCTTCAGAGGATAAGATCAAAATCCATGAGAGACCCATATAATATCGGCTCTCTGGAGTCACTCACCATTCATAAGATCGCCATATGAAAAATAGATTGCAGTCAACTGAGAATAGAACAAGCAAAACATTCGTGGCTCTGTAGGCTACATAATTAAATTAAGCCTACTTACCACTTTATGTCTTAACAGCTCAATGATGCGTGGAGAAATATGATCACTATTAATCACCGCGGCGCATATCATGAACGGACCCTCAAATGGAGTGAGGGTGATATTCTCCTACATGCCAGAAAAGCCTATACATATAATATAGATATTAGTTTAAATATGGGATAGCCCCAATACTAAATATGCAGGCTATTCTTGCATCTTTCAGCTGGAACTGTGTCCTGTAGGCTGTATGCCAATATATGAGCAAAAATAGGCTAGTTTTTATCAATGATAACTATGCCCGCATCGTCTCAATTCAGTTCAGCAGTTTTCTCTTTTATAGTAGGCTATTAGGCTTTATACTAGGCTATTTTATATATGAATTATTCGATCAGTGCAACCACACACATGAGTGATAGAGATCATTATTCATTGAGCATGCGTTTCTAAATCTATGGTCTAAATAGGCTTACAGATTGTGGAAATGTATAGACTGAGATTACACTTTTACATGTGTTGCTGCTGCCTGTATCAATGCAGCTGTATCAGACAGAAATCGCTGATCAAAGTAAATCAAATGACTGATGTGAATACAAGCTGCTGCTTTAGACAGCCCTTCAGCAGACTATCCAACGCAGATTTTCATTCTGACATTAAATCGCGGATACATTAAATATCCGCAAAAATCTCTGATCACACTGTGGCTGCGCTGAATGAGGAAATGGGTGTGGAAATGGGTGTGGGCATGGATCAACTCAGCTGTTCATAATGTGATTGGCTAGCGCACCTTTTTCGCGTGGACGCGCGCCTGTGCACGAGCGAAAAACGTGCGCGTGCACAGGCAGATCCCAGCTCCAGTTATCGACTAGAAAACCAGCGTCGTAGTATCCTTAAACTAGATAGCTTTGATCCTGTTCAGTCAAACCAGATCAAAGGGACTTATCGCGGATCTGTTAAACTAGCTTCGTAGTACAGGCTCCTGGATAGAAAGGTTTAGTGAACCTGGATAGAAAGGTTTAGTGATCCTTTAGTCCTTTAGAAGTAATCCTTGCTTTAATCCTTTAGAGTTTAGTGGCCCTTAGGTCTTTGGGGAAACGATGAAAGGCATGTTGTTTACTGTCAGAGTTTCTGCAGTTAATTGCCGAACATATCTTATTTTTCAACGTTTTAAATCCAAAATGCATTGTGCTGCTGTTGTTGTTGATGCAAGGCTGATTTTAAGGTCCAAGCTGGTGGTGGCGCTGCTTTAGCGCTACCACAGCGCCTCTAGCGGCTGTTTCCAAAAATGCGTCAAAGTGTTGACGCAATAGACCAGACCTGCACATCCAAAGCGTCCAAAGCGCCCCTTTTTGGGGGATAGAAAGAATGAATAGCGTTGTTGTGATGGTATTTTTGCTGTGTTTTTAGCTAGCATAGACAAAATACCAATTCATTAATTTCGGGTTCAAATGTTTTTTTGGTTTGATAAACATGTCTACTAATTATTTTGCGACCTTGCCTGAACCTGAACGGTCGAGATATATTAATAAATTAAGGTTGACTGGTCTGTCGTCATGTCCGTTCAGCCTGAGTCAAAGAGGATTTCCGCATTCCCCCAAAAAGGGGCGTGGTGCAGTGCAGTTCTGGTCTATAGTCAGAAAGCAAACACAATACATGAAGACGATCACAAAAAAGGAGGAGGAGCACTCCAATATATCTATAAAGTGTATGATGATGGGGGGGGGGGGGGTCTGTTCAAATGTTTACTCAATAGTGATGCGCGGGTCAAGCAGAACCCGCCGAGTCCCGCGGGCTGGCCCGCCCGCAGGCTGGCCCGCCCGCAGGCGGTCTGGGTTGGCAAATTATGAAAATATTGCACGCAGGTGCGGGCGGGGCAGGCTCAGAACGTGACAAAGCAACATTATAATAGAATTTAGTTAGAGCAGTGAAACATGCAGAGTAACCCTTTATTAAGATGTGAACTCTCTCACACGTACACACAATCAGCGAGTCTGAAGCCATCTGCAGTGCACCTGCTGCACTAGTAAAGAAACGCTTCAAATAAGTAGCCTAGGTGCTCACAAATCCGCAGATTTGTGTGTAAAGTAAAGTCAAGTCCCACTGATTGTCACACACCTGAGTGTGCAAAATTTGTTCTCCGCATTTGACCCATCCCCTGGGGCAGCGTGCGCCGCGCTCGGGAATCATAATGGTGATCTAACCCCTCAATTCCAACCCTTTGATGCTGAGTGCCAAGCAGGGAGGCAAATGGGTCCCATTTTTATAGTCTTTGGTATGACTCACGGCTCGTGCACATCTACAATGGCAAAATCGCTTTTCCGCTGTGTCGCAGCGTTTTGTGGGCGTGGAAACCAGCTCCAGCTCGGAGCTGTAGAAACGCCTCCCCTTTTCTTCCCTGCTTGATAAAGGCGGAAGAATAATAGATTCTGGAGGGAAGTATTTTACATTCTTCGCCATGAATCGTAGACAGAGGTTAGTTGCTGTGGCTGTGCTCGTTGCCCTCCGCAAATACCGCAGATGTCGGCGCCGGTTCTGGGTTCACCCGCTCCAGCAACGACGAGTGCAGTATGGGGAGTACCACCGTCTGGTCACGGAGCTGCGGCTGTATCCGAACCTGTACCAGCAGTACTTCAGGATGGACAAGGCCCAGTTTGACGACTTGCTCACCAGAGTGGGTCCCCGGATCACCAAGCGAGACACGGCATTTCGCGAGGCCATTTCTCCCTCCCAGCGCCTGGCTATTTGCCTACGGTATGTTTACTCTCGTTTTGTTTTATCTAACGTCATATAATATCAACAGAAGAGAGCTGAACATAGTGTATTACTATCATTGTATTTATTTATTTATCTATCTATCTATCTATACATCTATACAAAGAGAGAGAGATATATCCATACGTATGTACTGTATGTATGTAGGGTATGTATGTTTATATGTATGTAGATCGATGGAGAGATACACACACACACACACACACACACACACACACACACACATTTATGATTGTGATGATTTAGAGGACAGAAAATTGTGCCAGTTTAATCGCCTAATCTGTCTTTTAGGTTTAGCAGATATTTATTCTGAAATTTGTTGTGTAACATAATTCTAATGCCAGTACATGTCATGTTGTTTATCTTGAAGTCCTTTGTGCATAGTTTATGAATAACAGGCACTATTGAATTAAATATTCTCAGGCCTTTGGCTTTTAAAGTGACTTTTGCCTAGACAATGCTGACATGGCCTTATTTTTTCTTTTCTTTTTTTGTCTTAAACAGCTATCTTGCCACAGGGGATTCCACCTCCACCATCTCCTTCTCCTTCAGAGTTGGAAAGTCCACTGTCGGGCTTATTATCGGGCAGGTGGCAGATGCCATCTACCAGTGTCTGGTGGAGGAGTTTATGCCGCAGCCAACCAGAGAGGACTGGATCCACATCGCAGAGGGCTTCCGTTTAAGATGGGATTTCCCCAACTGCCTTGGAGCCATCGATGGGAAACACGTGGTCCTCCAGGCTCCCCCCAACTCTGGCTCCTGGTTCTACAACTACAAGGGGACATACTCCATCGTCATCCTTGCAGTTGTAGATGCCTACTACCGCTTCAGGGTCATCGATGTGGGTGGGGTATGGACGGAGCAATGACGCTGGTATCCTGGCACACTCCCGGTTTGGTGAGGGGCTCCGAGACGGCAGCCTGGCCTTTCCTGAAGACGCTGTGGTCCCAGGAGCAGAGCATCGTGGCCCACTTCCATTTGTCCTCGTGGGAGACGAGGCCTTTCCTCTCCGCAGAGACCTGATGCGTCCCTTTCCAGGGTCCTACCTCGCTCCAGAGACCCGGGTGTACAATTACCGCCTCAGCCGAGCCCGGATGATGGTGGAATGTAGTTTTGGCATCCTCTCCTCCCAGTGGCGGATGTATCGGCGACCAATCACATTGAGCCCAGAGAAGGCGGAGTTGTGCGTCAAGGCCACCTGTGTCCTGAACAATTTCCTGCTGCGAGTCTCAGCTGCAGGGCAGCAGACCATCGTCGGGAGATGTCGCCGCTCCCGCTCTACAGCGCGTCAAAGGCTTGCCGACCCCCGCCGGCACAGGGAGGGAGGCACTCAGGACGAGGGAGGCATTCAGGGCCCACTTCAATGAGGAGGGTGCTGTACCCTGGCAGCAGTACATGGTGTAAGAAAAGGCTCTTCTTAGACCCACACAAAGGCTGTTTTAAGAGCCACCCACACAATCCGAAAGAGCAGAATTCCATAATCCTTCTTTAATTGAGGGAGATATGCTATTAAATTGAAACCCAATGAAAGTGCAAAATAATTATTTACAGCATAGAGTTTAATAAAATGAAGGCACAGGGATTGTTAAAAACAACCAGTGTACTTGGCATTTTTTGTGTTTTTTTGTGTGTGTTTCTTTTTCCTGTTTCTTGCAGTCTCGTGTGCTTTGGCTCCAGTCCGTGTTTCTTGTCCCCTTTGGCCAGCCTGGCTCCTCAGCCATGGATCCCCAGTACTCCCAGCGTCCAGCAAAGGTGTGTAAATGGATGTCTCATTGACCAATCACATTATGGCTCAATGAGCTAATCAAGTCATTTCATTATATTATTGTAATAAATTTTCCTCCTTTTGCTGTCAATTGTCATTTCAGGGTGAACCAGATTGACTCTCTGCCCCATCCATCACTCCTTCAACACGGCGACTGTGGTGTCAAAGCTGCTCATCTCCAATCTCAATAAACAATTCACCCCTACACAAAAGACTTGTCTGAGCATCAAAAGCCCCCCACTGACCTGAGTCTCTCACCTTCAAACACACACACTCTCAATAAACAATCCCCCCCCCCCCCCCCCCCCCCCCACAAAAGACTTAGAGCATCATACCGGTAGGGGGGGGGGGGGGTAGGCAACCTGCGGTGCTCTGGTGCCCGCCCCGCATACGGCTCTTTAGCCCCTCTCCCTGTGGCTTTAACAAGAATCATGTTGCAGGTAGATTTAACATGGCTGAAATATATTTTGTTACAGGTCAATGCATGGCGTATTAATTAGCCGCAGAGATAGCTGAAATAGTGAGTTTAAGAAATAAACATGAGAATGGTCTTTGTTGGGGTTTTTCACTTGTGCCGTTATAAATACAATTACTCTCTCATGACATAACTGCTATCACCCCTTATTGAGGCTTATTTTTGGACACAGTTAATCATCCTGATAACGATTTCAAATAACCTGTTGAGAATATTATTTTATTCACTGCCAGATTATAAGTGTCAAATAAAAATTTGGGACTACCTCATAAGACTGTTTACATATGTTATTATCGTTTAAATCTGTTAATACTACTTGTTGTGTATGTTAATATCCTAACCTCCATCTTAACGAGCATCTGACCTTGCTAAAGCAGCACAAAGCCAAAACAAGTCATTTATTTCCTCAGTCAAATAAGTCAAATAATCAGCAGATGATCGAAGAGGGAAGACAAAACATTGAAGCCTCTCTTTTTGAATGTGAGCTTCTGATAGTATTCACCATAAATATGTGTATTGTTGTAACAGTTATTAACCTTGACCCATGTATCAAACTGCTGTATTGGGGCCTTGAATTTGTGGGACAATGTCCTAGAAAGTCCTTGAAAGCTCCTTGAATTTGATGTTGAGGAAGGTGTGGGAACCTTGTACTGGATTCCTGATTGCTTTGCTCTCAAGGTATACACATACAAGGGTAATTATCTAATCTGAAGTTAAGGTATGCACAGTGAAAAGAGGCAAGATAAGAATGGTGAGCAAATATAAAAGTGGATTACAGTGTTAGCTCTCTAGAATAAGTTTTATTTTCCTGAGCTGATTGGGTTAGGTATTGCACAGTGATGTGACGGGTATCTCCTGAGAAATTATATTCTTTTGGTAAACATTAACTTTAGGGACAATGGGCCTATATTTGTTATCAACTTAGCAATACATAGACTTAATAAAACACTAATTGGAAGTGGGAATTCAAAGAAGCTCAAAATGCCCTCCAACTCTGTAGGTACGTCTCAAAGATGAGATCAAATGCAATTTTATATCATAGTTTTGAAGGAGAAGAAAAGCCAGCACTCTCAAAAATGTCCTTTTGTTAATTTAATTGAAACAGATGGCAGGTACAAACGTTTCAACAGAAGTCTTCCTCAGTGTACAAAGAACCAGGAAATGATAGACCCTTATATACAACAAAAGGACATTTTCTTCTCCTTCATAGTATATAAGGGTCTATCATTTCCTGGTTCTTTGTACACTGAGGTAGACTTCTGTCGAAACGTTTGTACCTGCCATCTGCTTCAATTAAATTAACAAAAGGACATTTTTGAGAGTGCTGGCTTTTCTTCTCCTTCATAGACCATTTTGAGTCGTGCACCCACCAACTGTTTTTTGTGAGTGTGCTTGCTTTTCCCCTTTTTCATATCATAGTTTTGAGACTTTCCTTTGCCGTTAATTGATAGACACCACATTTTGGAATTACTTGCGGGAAGAGGATGAATTATCAAAGGCTTTATTATTCAAGTAAAGTACAAAAAACACATCAAACAAGAACACTTTTTAGGTACGGTATATTGAAAGTAAAAAAGGTCAAAGTGGCTAGGATCAATAAAGTGATGATTGTGCTGGAACCAGAAAAAAAAAGCACGCATGGCAATCTGCCTATACATTCAACCAGCTTCGTACCATGAAAACATCAGGAGTAACACTCAATTAAAAAAAAAAAAAAAAAAATGCCAAAACTGTTGGGAATAGTTTCAGTTAGACAGTTATTGAGAGCTGGTTTGAGTTAAAGTGTGGACCAGTGGCACCACAGGTCCACACTTTCACTCAAATCAACTCTCAATAACTGCTTAACTACATGTACTCTGACACTACTGGCCCTGGGAATACTCAGTGATTATCTCCATGATGCGTAGTTTGGCAAGCTGCCTCCTTGCCAGAGGCATCCTCCTGAGGTCTGGGAGCACGCTCCTGAGGAAGAGCTCATCCTCATCAGGGACAGGGATAGGGACAGGGACAGGGGGTGTGGCAGTTGCTGCGGCAGAACATGCAGCAATAGCTGCTGCCACCAGGTTGGCTGAGCCATCCCCTGGCTGGTTCTCGAGTGCGTTGAGGAGCCGCTCCTCAAAGCTTGAGGGTTCTCCAGCAGCAGCGGCCCTCCTCCTTCTGCCAATCTGCGGCCGACTCTGGCTGTCATGCAGCTGCCGGGTATTCGGAGTTGCCGGCGACCCATGGAGTTGCCGGCGAACGTTTGCCTGGCGTGCTGGGGGGGGGGGGGGGCGGAGGGTGCTGGTGGAGGAGGCAGGGGGCTCGTGGATGGCAGAGCTGGCCCGTAGCTCCTGCTGCTCGACAGGCCGGGGGGGGATGCTGGAGTTCCCACTGGTGGACGGCCCTGCCTGGCTGCTGGACGGGCCGGGGGGTGCTGGTGGGGGTTGGGGACAGGGGGGTGGTGGTGGGGGGGGGGGGGGGGGGCAGGGGGCTCGTGGATCGCAGAGCCGGCCCGTAGCTCCTGCTGCTTGACAGGCCGGGGGGTGCTGGTGGGGGGGGGGGGGGGGGGGGGGCAGGGGGCTCGTGGATGGCAGAGCTGGCCTGTAGCTCCTGCTGCTCGACAGGCTGGAGGGTGTTGGTGGAGGAGGCAGGGGGCTCGTCGATGTCCGAGCTGGCCTGTAGCTCCTGCTGCTCGACAGGCCGGGGGGGATGCTGGAGTTCCCACTGGTGGACGGCCCTGCCTGGCTGCTGGACGGGCCGGTGCGCTCGCTGCTGGTGAAGCCCACGGTTGCTGGCTGGGGGGGAGCACGGAGGCTGAGGTTGGTGGTCATTTCACGGAATCCTACATGTGGTTCCATGAACGACATGATGGCCATGTATTTCCACTTGGGTGTGGTGTCCGGGGCAGCTCCACTTTTTTTGGCCTTTGTTGCCACAGTCTTCAACTTCCTGTAGTAGTCTTTCAAGTTTTTCCACCTTTTCATGGTCTCCTTGACTGTGTGGGACAATTGCAGAGATATAAATTAGGTGTTATTCCCTCCAACAGACATCTGAATACATACATGAGTATCTAAATGCACACAGAAATGTAGAAATGTACTGTAATTTTTTTTGTTAAGTGAATTTCTCTATCAAATAATCTATTGCACATCATTTCAATTTATTTTCTGTCATTAAAACACCAAAATCATTATCATTGTATTATAAGTTGGGCGGTTGAGTGTCTTGTACAGAATCAATAAATAACCAAAAATAAAATGTTCTGCAGACTCTATATCAGAATCAAAAAATCTACATTTACTTAAATCAAGGTTAATTCTTTGTCCATTGAAACTCGTTACATGGATAAATCTCAGTCATTACTTTGAAATGGGTATCTTCAGCTTTGGAAAGATTACTGAAGTCAGAGTGCTTTTTATAATAATGAAGGTGGTGATACTATTTAATCCAATATAACGTTAGAATAACATATTATCAGCATGATTTCAGTTCAATAACAATGGTGGTTTTGGTCGCTCTGCTCGATCACAACATCAGAACATTATTTATATAAATAACTGACCGTCTACAAAACATAAAGCTCTTTTTTGATCAAATATTGCTTTTTGCAACCTACCGGGATAGTTGACAATCTCTGCAACCCTCACACAAGCCGCCTCTTTTTGAGTTTTGTCCCTAAACTCCACGTTTTGGATATCGTACAGTATTGGGAATTGGGACACGGAGAGGATCACTCTTTCATCCAGGGTTTCCATTGTCACGGCTTTTTGACTCTGGGGAAGTAAATGTGTGTGACTGAAAGATCGGGGTACAGAGAAGATGGGGGATGGGACGAAATGTGTAGAAAGAGCTGTCATTGGGTAGCTGGAACGAAAGGTCCCGCCCTAGTCCTGCCCCGCGAGCGTGAAGCCGTACAGAGACAAGCCGCATCTAGTCTGCGACCCCGAAACGCTGGGCGGTTCCAGCGGCAGGGGGCGCGAGGTTGAAATGTACCAATCAGAATCGAGAATACAGGAAGACAGCCTATCAAGATGCAGCGTCAAAGCGGCTTTCACAGGAGGCAAGCCGCCGAGCGTTACATGATGTGCACGTACCGTCAGCCGGGGATCAAACTCACAACCTCCCAGTCTCAGGGCGGACACTCAAACCACAAGGCCACTGAGCTGGTTAACTCATTCACCGCCAATGACGTCTTTGACGTGTTATCAGAAATAGCCCTCCCCGCCAAGGACGTGTTTGACGTGTTTTTGTTTTTATTACTGCAGGGCGTATTTCAAACACTTACCCAGCCTCTGACAGAGTATCATGTCCCTACCATCTAAGACAACACGTGAACAAACACATACCGCAGCTGTTGTTTTGAAATTGAGCAAGAGGAAAAGCAGAAAACGGGTAACGCTTCCTTGTGCAGAGAGGAGAAACGCCATTGAAACGCGCCTCGGCGCGCTGCACGAGCTGGAGTCGCCTTCCTCTGTGCCAGCCAGGAGAAAACGGGAGAAAGTAATCAAGAGATGTGTTTGATCATCGGAGGAATGAGGAAATGATCGATCAGTTTGCGAGGGCGGTGAGGACGTGTTGAATAGCCGAGGGGAAAACGGGAACGATTTCAGGGAGGATATGACAGGGAGACATGGACGAGGACGGGTGGACCAGAACATAAACAAAATAAACACACAACAGCAAGGCACAAGGCAGAAGCGGGAGTCACAGCAGCCCGCTGTCCTTTCTCAAGAGCTATTCAGTTGGTTCATGAAATCGCTGGGCTGCGTGCCCTCCAGTGTTGCTCCTGGCCAATCCCAGCGCCACAGGGCGTGGTTATTGCTTATCCTATGTGGGGTTAGAAATCTAAAAGGGGGATCGTGTGTGTGTGTGTGTGTGTGTGTGTGTGTGTGTGTCTGTCTGTCTGTCTGTCTGTCTGTCTGTCTGTCTGTCGGTGTGTCTGTCTGTCTGTCTGTCTGTCTGTCTGTCTGTCTGCACACTCACTCACACCGAGTAAACTGTATTGTTGAATGTAAAAAAAAAGCACTTCATGTGTATATATATATATATATATATATATATATTTTTTTTTGTCATTTGTGTCCTAACGAATAATATTTACATGTCTGATGTCAATACAGTTCAAAATAAAAGAATTGAGAGCGAGTTCTGCTTGAGAATGTGTATTTTACAGAAATTGCATTTGCTCCTGTTTGTCATCTGAGAGAGACATTTTGGGTGAAAACAGGGTGTATATAAATGGATATAAGTAGAGTACAGAACATGCTAAAAGCTCACTTTTTTTTCCTGGTGAACCCAGAGACGTACATCTTCATTTTGAGGTATTGCAAATCACTCTGGTGCTAATAGATAATTTACTGTGGGTCTTGAAAGATGACCAACAATTATGAAAATCTTTGGCCTGTGCTAAATATTGGCAGTCCTAAACTGGCGGTGAATGAGTTAATAAACTCTTTATTCAAAAGAAAGACTGTACAGTATGAACATAGCAGCCATCTGTACAGGCACAATAAATAAAGAAAAACAACTATGAAAATCTGTGTGTGTCAGTGTAGGAAATTAGCAGGTGCTTGGGGCAAATCAAAAATTGCCCTTGGAATTGGGACAATGGGGCTTTTAAATGCCCCCTAAAATAAAGCATGTGACCTGTGGGCACAATCAGTGAAGCTGCAGAATGACCTCGAAACCCTTGCTGATACGATAGAAAGCCTGGGGAAGATCTGTATATTCTCTGGCTTGATTCCCACCCTCAGACGAGGTTCTGAATCCTTTAGCCGTATCTTCAGCTGTAATCAATGGCTACGTAATTTCACCTCCGCATGTGGCTACGAGTTCATTGATCATTTCAACTCTTTCTGGAATTCAGCCCATCTGTACAAACATGACAATCTTCACCCCAACAATAAAGGAATTACAGTCCTGGCCACTAATATCTCCCGCAAGTTAGCCACCCTGAAAGATTGACATTATATCTCTGGTAGTATTATTCAGCGTTTCACCCCGTCCCCTCCACTTTTCCTACGTGAATCTCCACTGACCACTCTCCCTTGCCCTCCGGTCACTTCCGGCCCCCTCCCTGCTCCCCATTCGAACATCACTATCCCCCCCTTGTGGCCAGGTGGGCTGCCTGCCACGAGCCAGCCAGAATCTCTGGTCACCAGCACAGGTGAGCCCCATCTACCCGCTTTCCCTTTCAACAACAATAAGCTGGACTCTGGCCCCAAACCTATCAAGGCTGCTCTCCTCAATGTGAGGTCACTGTCAAACAAATCCTTGCTCGTCAGTGACTTGATTACCGACCACAATCTGGACCTAATGCTTCTGACAGAGACCTGGCTGGATCAGGACACCAATATGGCTGTTCTTTCTGAATCAGCCCCACCGAACTTTAGTTTTATTGACACTCCCAGGCCTGACAAGAGGGGGGGTGTAGCAATTATTTTCTCTCATAGATTCCAATGTAGGCAGGTAACATTTGGAGACTTTTCTTCCTTTGAATATCACGCTGTCACCCTGAAGAGCTCCTCCACTGTATTAATACTTATTATTTATCGACCACCGAAGTACTCAAGTAGCTTTTTTGATGAGTTTGCTGAACTATTGTCATTCATTTCCATAAAATATAACTGCATTTCTATTTCTGGAGATTTCAATTTTCACATTGACAATGCTAATGACAATTATGCTAAAGAACTGATCACTTTACTCGAGACATTTGAACTGTCCCAGCATGTCTCTGGCCCTACTCACAACAGAGGCCATAACCTGGACTTAGTCATCTCGAGGGGTTTTAAATGTTCATCTATCTCCAAAATCGATGTTGCCCTGTCCGACCACCTCTGTATCTTTTTTGTAATGGAGATCTCCCCTGTAATCATTACCAGATCACAAACCATCAAAAGACGTAACATTACTCCTAGCTCTAGTTCTCTGTTCATGGACAATTTATTCTCTCCTCTAACAACCTCCTCCTCTTCTACTCCTCCTACCTCTGTCAATGACATTCTTGTTATCTTCAATGCAACTGTTGATAGATTTCTCTCCCCAATCTATGGTATTTTGATCAAACATTTCTCCATAGGCCCAGGTTGGACTCAACAAGAGGCAGATACTTCAGCATGGCGGCCCTACATGCTGATATGAAAATATGCAATTACAGAGATGATCTTGTCATTTGTTAATTCAAATATATCTTTAATTATGTTTAAATGTTCTGTTCTAGGTCATTGGAGGAGCGGCTGAGTTTGTGTAATGATGAACTTTCTTCATTCCATTAGGAGACGTGCTGACCATGGGAATTAACCATTAGAAGGTTTAGTGCTGTTTATGGCAGGTCTGGGAAACGGATAAGCTGCACAAGGACGGTCATTTAGGATATGGTCGGGGCAGAGGTCACGGAGATCGGCTGACAAAAGGACATTCTTTATATGTCTCTGCTCAGTCACTTAGTCACTTTGGGATAAGGAGAACAACACAGAGTTTATGGCTTTTCTCTAGGAGGCACATTCCACAAAGCACCACAGGATGCAAAGTTTTAGTGAGAAGGATCATAACATTGTATTCATATATATCCTACTGATTGACTGAGTGGGTTTTGATATCTGATATGAAATAAAGTTTAAGAGCATACATTAGATGCGCTGATTTTTCCACAGAGAAAAGAAGACATGCTCAAGTTCACAGCACCAATGAGAGGAACCATGATTCGAATCTCAGACGGCTCGGCGTTGGTCTTTGGGAATATTGGATGCTCAGCAGAATATATATTGGTTATCTTATGAGAATAGAGTGTGTTTAGATCAGTCTGATGTTGTATTTCTGTGTTTTGAATAACTTCAATTTGTCCCACTTGCTGCACGATAGGAGAGTGCTATCATATTTAGATAAATAATAGCCTATGGTTATTATTGTAAGCAAATGGAAAATAAAGGTATAGTCGAATTAGTGGATAAGTGGTAATTGATAAGAGTTTCTCATCCAGGTTAAACAGGGTGAGTTTTTCTCTGTTTTGTTGAATTTAACTTTTGAAACTATCTCTTCTCTTTTTACACTCATAGAGTGGTTTTAGACTAAAGAGATAGTAAGTCTGAACTGTAAGATGTTTAAATCCAGTTTAGACTGGGATTAGCCCAAATATAGCTGAATTTGATTCATATCCAGAATATAGTTTAAGTTTATTTAGTCTAACAATAACCTTACATAATGTTCTAAACTAGGACTTTAATAGGAAAATAGCTAAATTAGCTGACCCAAATTATAAGTTGAAAATAGGAATTTAAAGTAAATATGTTGACAATTGCTTTGGTAGATAGGAACCAATAGATAACTATTTCAAGGAGAAGGTTAGTACTGTGACCTCCAGTGGAAGCCAGGTCACAGGATGTGGACAAGAGGGGGAGAAAAACACGCCGGCCAAATAGGAGTGAGAGAAGGGAGAGATCATATGACCAACCAATACCAGCACAGCAGTGAAGGATGACACTAGATGGAGGAGGAACCATACCGGAAGACAGACGCCCCCAAAGGAAATGTATTTTAAAAGCACAGGAAAAAGAGAAGGGAGGGGTCGGTTTGCAGGGGTCTTCTTTTGACCTGCTACATATTTTGCTGTGAGGGAGAGACCACTGGAAAATCCACCTCAGAGATCTCTGAATGGGTAATATAAATACTTGATCTGTCTTTGTACTGAATATGCTAAATCCTCTATATAAAATAATGTTCTAAATATCAGAATTGCTTGTTGTATTGATTTTTCATATATCTGGAATGATTGGACACACTGGAAAGGTATTAACATAAGTCACACCTTCTGATTGGAGTGAGCTGTTTTTAATTAGGTTGAACGAGGTACAGAGAAATCCTTTCCATCAAATGGTGACCCCGACGTGATTATGATCCATATTTTGAAAAAGCAAGCATTCTGATCAAGCATTTCAGGAAAACAGTGGCTTAACATCCCGGGAAAATATCAATATAGGGTTTACGGATTACCTTTTTCATAAAAATATCTGCATTGGCTATTCTAAATTATTGTTACACTAACTGGATTCCACAAATGCTGTAATTTATCAATCAAATTTAGGAACCTGTACAAAGCTGGTCTAACACGTGTTTTGATATTTTGGAAAGATTTGTAAAGTGACCGAGCGCGTGTGAGGGTCGTAATTAACCCCAAGACCATTGCCCATGACCGAGCACGTGTGAGAGAAGTGATTAATCTCAAGACCATTGTCAGACCGAATGCATGTGAGGCGAATAGTACATTATTATTATGATAATACTAATTTTCCAAGACCATAGCAAAATGTGTTATTTATACAGAACCGGCGTGTTCTGGGGGAGTCCGTTTTGTACAGAGAGCATTAATGCTCAGGTTTTTGCATTTTATTGTAATATATCTTGAAGGTTTTGGTATAATATGAATTGTGAAAAAATCAGCTAACTAAGATCATAAAAGATTATATAAAATGGGGAAGAAATAACACTGAATTGTCTAATAATAGTAATAGAAATATCCATATTTTGAGTTGAATTTTAGATTCTTCCAATTTATGTTGCTATGTAAATTAGACACAAAGGTTTATGCTATAAATTCAAAGAACAAGGTGAATTTAATGCAAGATTAGGTCATTTTGGGGTAGTATTCCTTTGTATTTTTGTGTTATACTGCTTTATGATCCATAACTTTGCTGTAAGTTTGAGAAGAAGAGAATGAATGTAAATGATTTTTAAATTCACTGTGCAGGGACGCCTGTCACAGTGGAACGGTAATATGTAAGAGTATAGTATATAAATAGAATCAACAGTATTTTGACGCTTATGAAAAAACTGTTTGTGGAAAAATACACCACAAGTTGATGCGCGCAGCTTCTAACCAAGGGTCCGGGTGCAGCCAAATGGCCGCGGGTGTAATTCTGCTGGCACTTTTACTGTCTGAGTGGGCTCTGGAATGTGGCAGGAGAAGTCTGTGAGGAAACGCCGCCCCGTCTGGCAGGCGGAGAATGGTAGATAGCCTAATATTGTTAATAAATGGCAAATTTGGTCATGGAATGTGACCTCCAAATTATTCAATTTATTGGAGAACAATTCGAGTATTAAGCGACGTTTGGCTATTTCACTGAGCATTAGGCTTGCCGTTACCAAATAGCCTATTAGATTATTGATTATATTTGGCTGCATGTGCGGGATCACTGAGGTAATGTTATTTTAAAATAAGAGCCTTTGGCAAGCAAATTCTGAGGAATCGATATTTGATCAAAATGCGTGAATAACATGTTTTTTGGCCAAAACGTGGGATCTTTTCCCTCGGTCTGGCCTACGCCCTGCACCCTAAATTTGCGGCTAGGCCGTCCTGGAACACGGGCGTCAATAGGCCATCGTGAAGTCAGCTCACAGTAAAACAACCATGAAGCCGGGATTAATATTGCATGAAATAAGTCACGCTATGCACAAAAGCGAGTCTGAATATCATCACCGCAGTATTGGAGTAATTATAGTAAACGATTGACTGTTAAATCAAAACAGACATCGACAACCTTTATTTAGTTTTAGTCTGTCTGTCTGTCTGTCTGTTTGTTTGTCTTTTTATCTGTTGGTCGCTCGCAGTGCAAACTTCGCATGTCGTTGGGCAGAGAATGTGTGTGTGTGTTTGTGTGTGTGGGCTGCTGTTTGAGGAAGCGGAGTTTCCGGCAGTTTCCAGCGGAGGGAGAGGATTGCGGACGTTGCGAAACTCTGAGAAAAACGCCGCTGGCAGGTCCGGCTCGGGGGGGCTAAGCAGCTGTACAACAGGTAGACGTGGTTTTCTTTCAGGGCTGGTACAGTACGGGCCAAGGAGGGTCTGACAGCGAGCAGAGCACCAGACGCGACTTGCACCGGGCGGTGGCGAGCCAGCAGCTACCAGAATGAATAGGAGGGTGTTTCACGCTACTTTTGTCTGTTAAGATGAAGTTGGTAATGTACAGTTTGATCCAAGGGGGAACTTGTAACACCAAACTGTCTGTTTTGCTGCTTGTTTAGTCCAGGACCTTGTTTCCTGGATCTGTTGAGAGGTGGAGGGGGGCTGCTCCGTGCGAGCTCCGATCTGTTCAAGGTCTATATGATAAGTGATCTGGGCATGCGCAAAGACTGGGCGTGTCTAAAAACACACCATGTCCAAGAATGTTGTCCCTTGAGAAGGTCAAAGAGGGCAGCCCTTTCCTAAGGGTGGGGCTGCACGAGTGGGGTAGGCTCTTTGAGCAAGGCATTACATCAGGGCAGCGTTGCTTTGGCTGATTATGTAGGCTATAAGTTCCATGTTTGAGTTGATTTGAGTGTGATAATTTGAGATAGATAGGATTTTATGTTACTGCATGAGTGATGGGTAGATGCCGGTAGTAAAATTTGATGTTGTGAATGCATTTAGTGGTGTAAGGAGACAGATAGGATTTAAGTGGGTTGGTATGAGTGATGAAGTTTGTGTAATGTGGGATTTTATGTGGATTGGGAATACAATGTTGATAGTATGGGGCGTGAACGTTCATTGTTTCTATGGAGAATGAAAGCATTGATTATAATATTTAGATTGGCGAAATGGTGCTGTGTTTTGTCGGTGTGGCTGTGATATGGGAAGTGATGTCTGTTACTCGTTTGAGGTGTCAATTGATCTAATGATTATTGATAGTTGTTTGATTAATTTAGACCAAAGGGGGGTCCCCATACATTGTGGAATGCATGGTGAATGAATGCATATAATATAGAATGGACCCAGATGGAAGGTTAAATCTCAGCAAAAAACACACTGACTCAGATATAATAAATTATGAAAAATAAAATAGATTGGAATGGGAAAGTACAGCAGTGGGGAACACTGAATACTGCACATCATTATATAGTAATACGTACTGAATAGAAAGTTTGCAGTGACACATAAAATAACAATAGTTATATGATGAGTTTGTTTAGTTGACAACTTTGCATAAATGAAGGGTTTGTTGATTAACTTGAAAATTCTCTCTGTCGTCCCTATAGAAGAACTAGCTCAGACCCAGGTAAGATACACTATCATTTTTCCGTTTGAGAAAAGCTACACATAGTTAAATTTATACTTAAAGTACGCTGGAGAGGTTTTTAAAAGTATTTATAAATAAGTCAATGCCCTCTGAGGACAGACAGTCTTGAGTTTGCGTTTGGAGTATTTGTGAACAATGTTGGCCCTCACTGTTTTACCTAGTGGGGTTATGCCATCCCCAAAATTACTCAAGTGAACTGCCAGGGGTCTAGCCCGCCCCTCCCCCACTCACAGCACCTTCTGGGGTTACCCTCCGCCTCATTGTTTATTGCCACAAGTCTACAAGGTCAGTGCATTGTCACTCTGTAAGCTATGAATGTTCACTCAGGAGTCATCTTGTTTATGAGGATGCATTGCAATCAAATTATAAAAGTAAACAATTGGATATGTACTCACAGAGTATCTCAAATATTATCTGCCATACAAGCGACTTGTTGTACTAATAAGAATACAAGAAATTATTTTGTCTAAAATACAGGCACATTGTGAAATCAAATGTTTGCAGCACAGGTCCAATCTTGAGTATGTGGGTTTCATTTTTGCATAGTGCGATCTAAGCAAATAGTCTTATGCACTTATATGGGTGCAAATTGGGACAAGGGGGCAACCAAAATATGACGAATTTGGAAATGAATACATGCATTAATGGGGTTAAGTTGTGTTTGTGCTGAGGTTTAATGTTGTCTAAGTGGGTTCCAGGAAAGATATGGGAACAGTTATGCTACTAAATGAACTGAATGTTGTCGTTAGGGGGGTTTCAACTGGGGGTTATGTTAGATTCAATAAGGAGCCAAGTTGAAGTGGGTAAGTTGAAGAATATGTTTAAAATAACTCAAATCACAGTGTTAATGTTGCAGGGAGGAATGGAACTGGAGTAATGAGACGAGCAGGTGGTTTCACATCTCTATTGGAGATGTGAAAAGGGGGATTGATAGATTTCTCTCCCCAATCTATGGTATTTTGATCAAACATTTCTCCATAGGCCCAGGTTGGACTCAACAAGAGGCAGATACTTCAGCATGGCGGCCCTACATGCTGATATGAAAATATGCAATTACAGAGATGATCTTGTCATTTGTTAATTCAAATATATCTTTAATTATGTTTAAATGTTCTGTTCTAGGTCATTGGAGGAGCGGCTGAGTTTGTGTAATGATGAACTTTCTTCATTCCATTAGGAGACGTGCTGACCATGGGAATTAACCATTAGAAGGTTTAGTGCTGTTTATGGCAGGTCTGGGAAACGGATAAGCTGCACAAGGACGGTCATTTAGGATATGGTCGGGGCAGAGGTCACGGAGATCGGCTGACAAAAGGACATTCTTTATATGTCTCTGCTCAGTCACTTAGTCACTTTGGGATAAGGAGAACAACACAGAGTTTATGGCTTTTCTCTAGGAGGCACATTCCACAAAGCACCACAGGATGCAAAGTTTTAGTGAGAAGGATCATAACATTGTATTCATATATATCCTACTGATTGACTGAGTGGGTTTTGATATCTGATATGAAATAAAGTTTAAGAGCATACATTAGATGCGCTGATTTTTCCACAGAGAAAAGAAGACATGCTCAAGTTCACAGCACCAATGAGAGGAACCATGATTCGAATCTCAGACGGCTCGGCGTTGGTCTTTGGGAATATTGGATGCTCAGCAGAATATATATTGGTTATCTTATGAGAATAGAGTGTGTTTAGATCAGTCTGATGTTGTATTTCTGTGTTTTGAATAACTTCAATTTGTCCCACTTGCTGCACGATAGGAGAGTGCTATCATATTTAGATAAATAATAGCCTATGGTTATTATTGTAAGCAAATGGAAAATAAAGGTATAGTCGAATTAGTGGATAAGTGGTAATTGATAAGAGTTTCTCATCCAGGTTAAACAGGGTGAGTTTTTCTCTGTTTTGTTGAATTTAACTTTTGAAACTATCTCTTCTCTTTTTACACTCATAGAGTGGTTTTAGACTAAAGAGATAGTAAGTCTGAACTGTAAGATGTTTAAATCCAGTTTAGACTGGGATTAGCCCAAATATAGCTGAATTTGATTCATATCCAGAATATAGTTTAAGTTTATTTAGTCTAACAATAACCTTACATAATGTTCTAAACTAGGACTTTAATAGGAAAATAGCTAAATTAGCTGACCCAAATTATAAGTTGAAAATAGGAATTTAAAGTAAATATGTTGACAATTGCTTTGGTAGATAGGAACCAATAGATAACTATTTCAAGGAGAAGGTTAGTACTGTGACCTCCAGTGGAAGCCAGGTCACAGGATGTGGACAAGAGGGGGAGAAAAACACGCCGGCCAAATAGGAGTGAGAGAAGGGAGAGATCATATGACCAACCAATACCAGCACAGCAGTGAAGGATGACACTAGATGGAGGAGGAACCATACCGGAAGACAGACGCCCCCAAAGGAAATGTATTTTAAAAGCACAGGAAAAAGAGAAGGGAGGGGTCGGTTTGCAGGGGTCTTCTTTTGACCTGCTACATATTTTGCTGTGAGGGAGAGACCACTGGAAAATCCACCTCAGAGATCTCTGAATGGGTAATATAAATACTTGATCTGTCTTTGTACTGAATATGCTAAATCCTCTATATAAAATAATGTTCTAAATATCAGAATTGCTTGTTGTATTGATTTTTCATATATCTGGAATGATTGGACACACTGGAAAGGTATTAACATAAGTCACACCTTCTGATTGGAGTGAGCTGTTTTTAATTAGGTTGAACGAGGTACAGAGAAATCCTTTCCATCACTGTCCTGAATGTTATTGATAGTGTGGCGCCTGTTAGAACAAAAATGTTATCTGGCAAGCTTAAAGCACCGTGGAGGAATGCTGCCTCTGTCAGAAATATGAAGAAAAACTGCAGGAAAGCTGAGCGTAAATGGCGCAAATCGAACCTGCATGTTCACCACACTATTTACAAAGATAGCCTTCACTCCTACAACCTTGAGCTAAACAAATTGAGACAATCATACTTCTCTGACATCATTAACAAAAATGTAAACAATGCCCGTACCCTCTTTGCCACTGTTGATAGACTGATTAACCCCCGCTATGTGTACCACCTGAATTCCTTTCCACTGATAAATGTAATGAGTTTGCTGCCTTTTTTAATGACAAAATCATCAAGATCAGACAAGCCATCAGTGGCTCCTCACTGAAAAATGATGCGAGTCCACCATCCCCCCCGATCCTAACTAACTCAATAAGTCTGTCTCACTTTAGCGCAATTGATCCAAAAACTTTGGATGAAATTGTGCATGGCCTTTCGTCTGACCTTATACAAATAGTTAACTGCTCCCTCTTGACTGGCACTTTTCCTGAATCTCTGAAAACTGCAGTAATCAAACCCTTACTTAAAAAGCGTAGTCTTGACTTCTCATTACTTAATAACTATAGACCAATATCAAATCTCCCATTCATAAGCAAAATCATTGAAAAGGCTGTTTATCTTCAACTAAACAGATTTCTAACCACAAATAATCTACTAGATAAATTTCAATCAGGTTTCCGTCCCCATCACAGTACTGAGACCGCACTCACAGTTCAAGTATACATACTACTGCATGCGCTGGGACGCGTCATCAGTGATGTTAACTGGGGTCGTGGGGTGTTTCGGGTCTGTCAACATCATACACCCTCGCCCAGTAGACCCAGCCGAGGCCGATTACGACCCCGACCCGCGTCCCAGAAGCAGCCGCTCACGGATCAGCCTTCCTACTCTGTCTGCAACGTTGCCCGCGGAAGGGTTGATCACGCCCAATTCGCTGCAATAGAGTTAGTGCTACACTGCAGTATTGAAAGACCTTTGGTGCATGGAGGTCTAAGGCCCTGTGGGGTGATTCCAGGCCGGGCACCTCCTTCGTCTCACCAGAACCTCCTGCGGAAAAAGGCAATCCTACCATGCCGTACCATGGGCAGGGAGGATGCCTTAAGGAGGCCTGTGCGCTGCACGTCATACACCTGCGGCGAGCACCTAGCTCTAGCCTGAAGGACCACAGGCCGTGCCGATGTTTACGCAGATTTTCAGGAGGCTGATCCGTAGCATTTGTGGATTTCTCCCTCACGAGAGAGCCAGGCTGGGGTGCTAAAACCCATCCCGTACCGGATGCCGTCTCTCCGACCGTCAACTGTCTCTCCAGCTTGTCACCAAACTATACTTGGTTGTCACCTAGTCTATTCCCAAGTGTCACTGGCCAGGGGGAGCCAGGGGTTTCGGTTCAAGTATACATACTACTGCATGCGCTGGGACGCGTCATCAGTGATGTTAACTGGGGTCGTGGGGTGTTTCGGGTCTGTCAACATCATACACCCTCGCCCAGTAGACCCAGCCGAGGCCGATTACGAGCCCGACCAACGTCCCAGAAGCAGCCGCTCACGGATCAGCCTTCCTACTCTGTCTGCAACGTTGCCCGCGGAAGGGTTGATCACGCCCAATCCGCTGCAATAGAGTTAGTGCTACACCGCAGTATTGAAAGACCTTCGGTGCATGGAGGTCTAAGGCCCTGTGGGGTGATTCCAGGCCGGGCACCTCCTTCGTCTCACCAGAACCTCTTGCAGAAAAAGGCAATCCTACCATGCCGTACCATGGGCAGGGAGGATGCCTCAAGGAGGCCTGTGTGCTGCACGTCATACACCTGCGGCGAGCACCTCGCTCTAGCCTGAAGGACCACAGGCCGTGCCGATGTTTACGCAGATTTTCAGGAGGCTGATCCGTAGCATTTGTGGATTTCTCCCTCACGAGAGAGCCAGGCTGGGGTGCTAAAACCCATCCCGTACCGGATGCCGTCTCTCCGACCGTCAACTGTCTCTCCAGCTTGTCACCAAACTATACTTGGTTGTCACCTAGTCTATTCCCAAGTGTCACTGGCCAGGGGGAGCCAGGGGTTTCGGTTCAAGTATACATACTACTGCATGCGCTGGGACGCGTAATCAGTGATGTTAACTGGGGTCGTGGGGTGTTTCGGGTCTGTCAACATCATACACCCTCGCCCAGTAGACCCAGCCGAGGCCGATTACGACCCTGACCCGCGTCCCAGAAGCAGCCGCTCACAAAGGTTCTCACGACATTAGAATAAACTCAGATGCCGGAAAAAATTCAATTCTAGTATTATTGGACCTCAGCGCTGCATTCGACACCGTCGATCACTAAATTCTATTAGACAGGTTAGAAAACTGGGTGGGGCTCTCTGGTACGGCCCTCCAGTGGTTTAAGACGTATCTCCAGGACAGAAACTACTTGATATCCATTGGCAATTACACCTCCGATATAACTCAAATGATATGTGGGGTCCCTCAGGGATCCATTATGGGGCCTGTTCTATTTAACCTATACATGCTCCATTTAGCTCTAATTATGCAAATAAATCATATAGCCTACCATAACTATGCAGATGATACACAACTGTACATAACTCTTTCGTCAGGCGATCATGCTCCCATTGACTCACTCTGTCAGTGCATTGATCAAATTAACGACTGGATGTGTAAAAACTTCCTCCAGCTTAATAAAGACAAAACTGAGGTGATCGTTTTTGGTCCGAAAGAACGACGACTTCAAATTGTAGCCCGCCTCGAGGTTCTTTCCTTGAAGCCAAAGGACCAAGTAAAAAACCTTGGAGTTACTATCGACTCCGATCTTAATTTCAGCTCACACATTAAGTCGGTCAGAAAATCTGCTTTTTATCATCTTAAAAATATTGCTCGGATTAGGGGCTTCATGTCCAATCAGGACTTAGAAAACTAAGTCATGCCTTTATTTACAGTAGATTAGACTACTGTAACAGCCTTTTTTCCGGTCTCTCAAATAAAGAACTTAGGCAACTCCAGCTCATTCAAAATGCTGCTGCGAGGGTCTTAACTAGGACTGGGAGGACTAATCATATTACCCCTGTTCTTAAATCTCTACACTGGCTCCCTGTAGGTTACAGAATTAAATTTAAAATCCTTCTTTTAGCCTACAAATCACTCAACGGCCTAGGCCCACAATACATAGCAGATCTCCTCCCTCGCTATGAACCAACTAGACCTCTCAGGTCAGCTGGGTCCGGCCTAATAGCTGTCCCAAGGATCCACTCGAACCAGGGCAGGGCCGCCTTTACACACTGTGCTGCTGTTAGCTGGAACAACCTGCCTGAGGCCCTCAGATTTTCCTCAACACTTCCCATTTTAAAAAATGGTCTAAAAACTTTTCTGTTTAGCACTGCTTTTAACTGTTGAAATGTCTATTTATCCTATTATTTTCCTGTATTGACCAAATGTGTAGCATCTTACTGCTTTTTTGCTTTATTGTCTTTTTATCTTCTTTTATTCTCTTATGTCTGTAATGTCTTGTGAAGCACTTTGAATTGCTTTATGTATGAAATGTGCTATATAAATCAAATTGACTTGACTTGACTTGACCTGCTTTGACCCCTCCCCTCAAAGAGCTGAACCCGCCACAACAAATTAATGTTCTCCCGATGGCCAATCCCAGACACCATAGCGGTGAAAACACACCGCACGCGTCTCCTGCATGTAAGCTGCGCGGGGCGACCATTTGCGACCTTGTGCGCAGCCAGTTTTCATTAGGACACCATGTTAACAGATCTGTCAGTCCACACCGAATTGCGCGCAGCGCACCGCTCAGCTCAGCTCAGCGGATGCTCAGGGCCGTTCAGGCCAGCCTGGAGTTCTATTTTCCTGCGCGGCCGTCTGCGCCCGTGAGCGACTCTGTCAAGCTGAACAGATCAGATCAGGGCAGACAGGAACTCCGAATCCGGACATTCGTCAAATAAAACCAATTTCAAAGTAAAATAATGTTTATTTATGTTGTTGATTGCCCCCTTTTGAAGTGTGAAAAGAGAGAAAGAGCAGTTGGAGAGGGGGAGCGGCTTCTAGGGGCTCGTTGTCTGCGGAGCAACAAGTAGAGAGCTAGGACTCGCCTTCTCTCTACAACAGCACACACTGGGAAAACGGGAGGAGAACAGACAAATATGATGCAATTGCATTTTATAACGAAGGTAGGCATTAACTGTTATCCCAAACATATTACTTTAGATATTTATGTCGTCATTTACTTACCCATGATAAAGACTGAGAAGGAGATCTGGGGCAAAATATATAGCGGAGGAGCAGAGTGCGCAAAGTGAGCTGCGCTCTCTGTGTGGACACATTTAAGCGACTTCTGCGCGGAGGTGCGCTGCGCGGCGCATGCGTGCAAGTTCCGCGTCCGGTATGTCCCCAGCGTAGGGGTGGGTATGGTGCGGACTGTGTGCGGATGTGTGGACTCGACTGTGATCTATTTGTCAATTGTACTGCAACGTGAGTAGGCTACGTGACCAATTGAGAGCGCATGAGGTAATTAAAAGAAATTGGAAGGAATAAGAACTGTTTCTGTAGCCTACCTCCTCTACCTGCTACCTCCACTTTGAGACCTTGGATTAATTGAGGAAAGATCGATAATAGCTGAGTTTGTGGCGCTGGACGAAGCAGAAAGACATGAACGACATGAAAGCAGCCGCACTGGCACGCATGTGTATGTCTGTCTGTGAGAGAGAGAAGGAGACGAGTTTGGACACCTTGGAGGATCAGGGGTATGTGTCCTGGGGCCGGATTCACAAAACCTTCTTAAGAAAGAAAATCTTCTCAAGTGCCATTTTTTTCTTAACTTTGGTCTTAAGAAAAAAAAATTGGATAAAATGCTATTCTCAAAAAAAATTCGTATGTATTTTCTTAACTTTCTTCTTATGTTTCTTCCTAAGAATAAACTTAAGAATAAATGGTATTCTTGAAATAAAAGTTCTCAGATTAGTTCTTGATTTTTTTCTTAACTTTAAGACCACCCTTCACCTGTCTTAACTCATTCATGGCCAGTTTAGGACTGCCAATATTTAGCACAGGCCAAAGATTTTCATAATTGTTGGTCATCTTTCAAGACCCACAGTAAATTATCTATTAGCACCAGAGTGATTTGCAATACCTCAAAATGAAGATGTACGTCTCTGGGTTCACCAGGGAAAAAAAAGTGAGCTTTTAGCATGTTCTGTACTCTACTTGTAGCCATTTATATACACCCTGTTTTCACCAAAAAGGTCTCTCTGAGAAAAGAAATTGCAGAAAATGGCATTTTTGTACAGCACACAATCTCAGGCAGAACTCGCTCTCAATTCTTTTATTTTGAACTGTATTGACATCAGACATGTAAATATTATTCGTTATGACACAAATGACAAAATATATATATATATATATATATATACATGAAGTGCTTTACATTCAACAATACAGTTTACTCAGTGTGAGTGAGTGTGCAGACAGACACACAGACAGACAGACAGACAGACAGACACACACACACACACACACACACACACACACACACACACAGAGAGAGAGAGAGAGTTCTGTCCATCGCACCTCCTTCCAAGGGAACACTATTGATCGCCCCGCAAATTAGCATAGGAGGGGAACACCCATCTGGTCTGAGATCAGCGTCTAGCCTCCTCTGCCTCGCATCGTTTTCCTCCTCTCATTCGGGCTGGGACGAATGCTGCGACACAGGAATGGGTCGGGCTTGGCTTTGGGACCAGGCGCTGGAACCGGATCGATCATGTTCGTCATGGGTTTGACTACTGCAAACAATCCAGGTTCGCCCTGCAGCAAGGCGAGCAGTGCAGCGCGCCGAGGGGCGTTTCAATGGCGTTTCTCCTCTCTACAAGGAAGCGCGTTTCTCTGTTTTTCCTCCTGCTAATTTCAAAACAACAGCTGCGGTATGTGTTTGATCGCGTGTTGTCGGCTTGCCTTTGAGGCAGGGACCTGATACTATGTCACAGGCTGGGGAAGTGTTTGAACTACGCGCTGCACTAATAAAAACAAAAACACGTCAAACACGTCTTTGGCGTGGATGGCTATTTCTGATAACACGTCAAAGACGTCTTTGGCGGTAAATGAGTTAAACTTCCTACAGTGAAAAGGTAAGCCTCCAATTTATTGTAAAGCTGTTTTTGGTGTAGGGCGAAGTAGGCCTCTGTCTCATGTCTGTTGAAAATAAGCTAGCACATTTTACAGTTAGCAAACCGCAAAAAACATTGGTAACACTTTCTTTGAAGGGGTGTTCATAATGCTGTCATGACCACTGAGCTATATAAATAGGTCATGGCACTGTCATAACCATGACACCTGTCTTGAACAATAAAGAGGCTTTATTAATATTTATGACTGTTGTCATTAAGTGACATTCGGTAAATTATGTCACTGTTAATGCACAATTACATAGTTATAAAACCATTTGACAGTGTAATTGCACTTAATGACATGTTGTCAATGGTAAGGGTAATGTAATGTTGTGACCTAAAGCTAAATCGTTAAGGTTATGTTGTCAGGTTAATGTCAAATTGTCATAACGAAGACATCTCAAACAATGTCAACTTTGCATTAACAGTGACATAGTTTACTGAATGACACTTAATGACAAGTCATAAACATTCATAAAGCCTCCTTAATGTTCATGACAGGTGTCATGTCATGGTTATGACAGTGTCATGACAGCATTATGAACACCCCTTCAAAGAAAGTGTTACCCAAACATTTAAATATTTTACTTCTGTTGTTGTAGTTGTGTTGTAGCCCTAAATAGGCTTTCCCCTATTTTATTTTTTTTTGTAGATGGAAGCACTTTGGGTTGCAGCTATGGAGGAAAATCCACCACCAAGACCACTGAGAGTCAGAATGGATCCTCTTACACTTGCCGATCATATCTTAATTAGACAGTATAGGCTTCCTATAGCAATCTTGTTCCTTGCAGATATGCTAAAGGATGACCTGCAAAGGAATACAGGCAGATCATCACCACTTCCTGTGGCTCTACAGATCATGGTTGCCTTAAGATTTTTTGCTTCAGGGACTTTCCAGATGGTGTTAGGGGGCACTGTAGATGTGAGTCAATCCTCTGTTAGCCGGATTGTCAGGGATGTCTCAAATGCATTGTGCAGAAGGGCAGGGCAGTTCATCAAGTTTCCAGCAACGGCTGCCGAATGCATCAGAACCAAGCAGCAGTTCTTTGAGATTGCAGGATTTCCCAATGTGTTGAGAACAGTTGATGGGACCCATGTTGCAATCAAAGTAGGTTCACATGGCAGAATATATAGTGTATTACTTACTTAGACCCTTTTTCATTTTCTAAATAGCAAGCCAGCATGAAGTATTTTTAAAGATTGTTTTTAACCAAATATTGATGTTATGGTATCATGATACTTTTACATTACTGGCATACATTACAAGTGTATTTCTTTCATAGGCACCACATAAGGAGGAAGATATATATGTGAACAGGAAAAACCTGCACTCCATAAATGTGCAAGTGATCTGTGATGTCACAGACCTTGTAGCAATGTGGCCAGGGAGCACCCATGACTCCTTTGTCCTGTTAAACTCAGGCACAGGAAATAAATTCAGTAATGGACAAATGCCGGATGGATGGCTGTTAGGTATATAACTTTGAATGTGTTTAAAGCATTTTTACATTTCCACAAATAAGCCTCTCAATAAAGTTTTGATTGTCTTTATGCCACAGGTGATAGTGGCTACGCCCTTAGACCCTGGCTGATGACGCCAATCCTACACCCAACCACAGGCAGAGAGGCGCTACAGCCAGGCACAACGCAAAACCCGCAATATTGTGGAAAGATGCATTGGGGTAGTTAAATCCCGCTTCCGGTCCATCGATCATTCAGGAGGAGTGCTCCAGTACACACCTGAAAAAGCCTGCAAAATAATAACCTCAGCCTGCATACTCCACAACATATGCACAATGTACCGGATGCCGCTCCCCAACATCCCTGACAACCGTGACCCTGAGGAGGATGGAGGCCCAGTCCCTGGCCCATGCAACACTGGCATCAAAGCCAGGAATGACCTCATTAGAAGGAGGTTCACCTAAGGGGTTTTCAAAGTCTGAGGCTGTGGGCCTCACCTCAGACACCTATGGGATCAAGGGTTTTGTTTTATGTGATCTCTGTTTCATAACTTATATAATTACCAATATAATGATTTTTCACTATCATTCACTGAGCCTCCCAATGGAAGCCTACCTTTAAATAGTGCATGTGTTAATTTCAATCACAAATATAAAACTCAAAACATGATGTTGTATTTGAAAGAACATAATTCACTGTATATTTGATTATCTGTACTTTTATTTAATAAATAACATAACGGTGTACAGTTACAGTATAATAAATACATAAAACTAAACTAGATGTTTACATGAACTCATTGCTAAAGTACAGGCTCAACACATACTGGAGAAATGGAATATACAAAAATAAATAAATAAATTGCAATGCTCTGGCAGACCACCATAAAACAAACTACATGTAGAAGTTTTTCTTTTTCATTTCAAGTTTCTCTTTGGCAATCAGCAACTTGTCTTTCTCTACTTGAAGAAGCTCCTCTTGGACCTTTCTCAGTAATGACACCTCCTTTAGCAGTTCTCTCTGGAGCATCACCATCTCCTGAGTGTCAGTCTTCCCCCTCACCGTTGAGGACTGGAAAAGGGTGTCTGGGAGAATCTGGGACAGCATGGGCTCCTCATTCTGTTAAAAAGAAGAACAATAAATAAAAATCAGTGAAGTCCACTATGTTACAGTAGATGTCAATGGTATTATATACTGAGTATATACCATTGACATCTATAGCCTACATGTAAGCTTGCATGTTTGCATAGTTTAGAGTGATTATGTTTGACAACAACCTACCTCTGATCCTTCAGCACAGAAGTCCTGTCCATTTAGTAGTGCCTCAGCCTCTTTTAGGTCCGTGGGGACGAGGTTATACACGTTGATAGTTCCTGAGGGATGGAGAATAACGTTACATCTCACACACATTACAGTGGTACCCTGCATCACACATTATGTTCGATGTTAACAGCAGCTGTTGTTCGTGTTGGTCTTTCAAACACATCATGGTGCCAATGTTACTACTGTAGCACTGTTCAGTGTGTGTTGGTGCTATTGCGTGTGTATACGAGGGAACATACACAGCCTGGTATACACACGCAATAGCACACAACACACACTGAACAGTCTGCTACACTACGTAGCGTTAGTAAGTAGTCTAGCTATAAACGGGATCATGTCTATGTTCCCCGGGTTCTATGTTCCCCGGGTTCTATATTCCCCGTTTTTCACTAACCCTAAACCTAACCTCCCCCAGACCCTAACCCAAAACCTAACCTCTCCCACCCCCCACGCCTAAACCTAACCTCCCCCAGACCCTAACCCAAAACCTAACCTCTCCCAGGGAACATAGCGGGGAACATAGGACCCTATTTGGGAAAAGCGGGGAACATAGGACCCGGGGAACATAGGACCCGGGGAACATAGGGATGACTCCCTATAAACAAAGCTAGACTACTTAGCGTTAGCGGACACCGCAACAAAGTAACGATGCTAACGTAGCATTATAGCTGTTAGTAACAGCTAGCTTACGTTAACATCGTAGCATTAAGCTAACGTTAGCTGTAAATTACAGCTAACACGTTAGCTTAATGCTACGATTACAGCCTGTAATAACAGCTAACAGCTAGCTTACGTTAGCATCGTAGCAGTTAGCCCCCAATGTTAACGTTCCTGTTCGCTCAGTTGCCTCTCCACAGTCTCCAGTATCAACGCCTCCTCGGACTCCTTCCACCGCGGTTTCCCCGATGATGCCAAGCACTTTCTCTTCCAGACTATCCAGGCGGATATTTGAAACTCCACCTCCAGTCTTTTTTATTTCTCTGGCCCTCTCCGCTCCCTTCTTTTTTACTTGTGACTTTAAGTCAGCCCATTTCTTTTTGATACCATCGCTGTCTCTAAGCATCCCTCCCACCGATGACACTGCCTCAGCCACTTTGGCCCATCCCCTTATCTTGTTATCGGCTGTAACGCCAGCATTATCCATTTTTCCTAACAGTAATCTTTTTCTTACAATAATTTCTTCCGTCATAACTTCAAGCTCCTGCCTGGTGAAGTTTTTTGACCTCTTGCTATTATCCATGTTTGTTTTTAGGCAGAGTGAGACGACTGATACAGCTACGCTTCCTTCTCATTATTTTCCCGCGATATGGATTTGTATCTTCAGACAGGCCAATCAACCCATCAGTTAAAAAAAAGAAAGTATTAAGTCTGTCTCGAGAGATTACAGACAGGCAGACAGACTATCATTGACAAACGTATTTCTTTTTTATTAAATTAAATGTTGATTTCAGTCTTCTAGCCTCAATGCTAGCAAGCATAAACTGTAACCATATTATTAACCATAATAAATTCAGGCCCTATCTTAAGAAGTTCTTAAGTAGGAAAATGTAAGAAGTTCGTAAGAAATGAGACTGTTCCTAAGAAAATATTGAGGAATTGCACTTAAGAACCTTCTTAGGAACTTCCTAAATTTTCCATTGGTGAATCCGGCCCCTGGTCGCTGCACTAGTGCCTCCTCTAGTCAGTCAATAGCATGCTAGTGCATGCATGATCCACCCAGGCGCCACATCCTGCCAGTGAAACTCCTCGCTGTCAGGTGAAAAGAAGCAGCTGCCAACTGCACATGTACAAGAGGGAGCATGTGCTAGTCTACAACTCCCCAGATCGGCAGAGCGAGTGGAAACTTGATTAAAAAAAGAAACATGGGCTACATTTGTGATTTCATTCTTTTGCAGCAAACATTTTGATGTTTGATAGACGTTGATCCGACGACCTGCAGCAATGTGGAAAACCATGATTAAAAAAAACATGTAAAGTTGAGACGTCAGAGTCGTCCATAGTATACATGTAGCTGCTACCTGCATCTGACCTTAACTTTTTATTTAAATATCAGTTCAAAGCAGCTTCCCAGGTTGTTTTGATATGAATGTTATAAAAATGTTCTGTTCATTTGGATCGGCATTGGACCTCCATGTTGTGCACGCCTTCGGGCGATCCATCAGGCGCCGGCTGGGTTGAAGCAGTACAGTATGATTTTTCATGTTGACTGTTCCCAAGGTGATTTTCAATAGCAGAACGTGTCTGTCATGGTTACACTCAACACTACCATGGAGATGACCTGTAGCCCACCGCTGGTTGTCTGGAATAAGAAACCCGGCCAGGGGCGATGACTCACTTGCTTGGCGTCCACCCCGCAGCGACCTTGGTAGTGACCTTGGCCCGTGGTTTTGTCAGTCAGGTGGCGTCCTCCTCCTCCAATTGGGTGAGCATTGACTTTCAGCTGACAGGACAGCTCTCTGAAGCAGCTGCCTGGCCTAGTCTCCTCCAGGACAGAGCTGCCTGCTGGCTCAGAGTGAAAACACACACATGTTCCTTCCCCTCACCTCCACCTCCGGGTCCACTGTCTGACCCCAAGCATCTACGTCACAAATGGCAACATCTTCGATGTAGCACGTTTTTGTTCTCTATTTCAGGTTGGGGTTTGGAAATAAGGTTGCAATATTTACCTCAGGATGTCATTATGAAATGAATTTTGATGGCATAGTAGAAGCCTAATGTAGACAAGATGTTGATTGATTTGAATTTGGTGTATTCCATCTGTGCTTTCTCAGTGGTTGTCCTTTATGCGTTTCCAAGTATGACTAGTGCCCAATTGTGCAGGCATTTTCAGTTGGTGCTCCCAGCCGAAGGCCTGTCAGCTGGCTGCCATACCAAAGAACAAGGGAAGGGATGCTGCTTTAGAGAAACAGATGATGTCTATACTTTAAAACCTTTAATTGGTTTAAGTTATGTTAAGTTTAAGTATCTTGAGGTAAGTTTCTAGTTAAGTATATTAAGTGAAGTTTCTAGTTAAGTAAGTCTCCTGCCGCCAGCTGAATGGCCCAGGTGCCGACTGAAGATTACAGATTGCATCTGTAAGTCAGAAATGGCTCCATCTTTGATTTATCACATTTATTCGTCTCTATTGGGGTTTGGAGATAAAGGATCTACAATATTTGTATGGATGTCACAATGTCTATGACATCCTCAGTGCCTATGATAAGATGATTTTGGTCAATAATGATCTCACTGATGACCACTGATGATGTCATATATCTGGTCTCAGTCTCCTTAAAGGACGGCTTTCCCGTGGGGAATATGAATATATATTAAATCTCACGCCCCTAAGGTTTTCGAATCCGTTGAAATTTTTGAAATTGGTTGTTCACTGCCAGAGATATCAACCATCTCTCACATTATTTCCATGACGCTCTGACGCAAAACGCGTCGGGGCGACAAGTCCAGCCTTGCGGAAGTCGAGCACCTATGAACTACAGTGTTGTGGGCCTGTGCCGCAATGGTCCCGCCTCTAGAGGTCCTCCACGCCCCTTCAGAGGTCTTGAAGAAAAACAAAAGGCAGCCATCTTTTTCCACCGCCTAGCCTATGGTAGCTAATATTAGCTTCCCATAGCTCCTTGCAAAGAGACCATATCAGCAACCAATTTCAAAAATTTCAATGGATTCGAAAACCTTAGGGGCGTGAGATTTAATATATATTCATATTCCCCACGGGAAAGCCGTCCTTTAATAAACTTGTGTCTATGGGGTATCTACTACTATACCAATATCCGTAATATGAAGAAATAAACACAGATTACAGGAAGGGCAGACTGATGATCATTGAATGGCTTATCTACCTTACATCTGGCGATGGCAGGTAGGCCACTCTGGTAGGTAGCTCTCTTCAAGGCTAGCAGGTGAGGTCCCTTCCCTGGACCAGCTCAGACGGTCGGGTATATGTGAGGGAAACCAAGCCAGGCTTCACAGGTTCATGGTGCCCCATGAAAACGGGACTGAAAACAAAAGCGGTGTGTGTGCACTACCCCAAAAAGGTAGACTCCAAAATCGTCTCGGGCTGTCCTGCAGCTCTCCGCCATTACAAATTATACTACATAAAGTAAAATAGTTTATCTCAAGCCTAACACCATGAAACTACATGAAGTGAAATAGAAGCAGTTCCTGAAGAGTACCGTAATTAGCCTAGGTAAACCCAGCCACCACGTGACCTGCTCTCTCAGTTCCCAGTCACTATCGTCTAGCGAACGGGCCATTCAGAACGATTTCCGCGGCGGTTTAAAGACTCCCGCAGACCCGCAGCCACCCCGCAGCCAATGAGTGACGGCGTGACTGCCAACATCAGTCCTGCCGTGATCGGCCAATCAGAGAGTGCGTCTTTGTCAATGACGTGTAACAGCTGCTGCGGCTAAAGCACTGGTAGCCATTAGCTTTTCGTCATTTCAAAGCATAGCTCCCGAGCTAGCTACTAGCTATGGCTATGGCTATGAACAGCAGCAGCTTCAGCTTCGTTGATGAAAATCAAGTTAGAGCAGCGATCAGTTCAGTTCTAGCAAAAATAGACTCAGTCACTGCAATTAAACCAGAACAAGAGCGTGCACTAGTGGCGTTTCTCGGGGGGAAAGATGTATTTGCCGTTCTCCCGACTGGGTTTGGGAAAAGTTTGATCTATCAACTGGCTCCATTGGTGATTAAGACGATTTTTCCCACGAGAAACCCTATTGTTATTGTCGTCTCGCCGTTAAATGCGCTAATGGAGGACCAGATACGCGAGGCTTCTAATCTGGGAATCAAGGCGTTAAAGATCGGTGGGGTGAATGATACAGACGAGGACTTAATACATGGACGCTGCGAGCTTGTGTATGCAAGTCCAGAGGTCTTGCTGAAGAAACAGTGGCGAAGTATGCTGGCATCGGTGGTCTACCGTCAGAACTTGGTCGGGATTGTTATCGACGAGGGACACGTAACCCACAAATGGTAAAGACAAACTAATTGTATTTCAAGATCTACAGATTAGCGTTATGAATGTTTTAGATTAACGTTATGAATGTTTGAGGCTCTAAATCCACATGGAGATTATATTATTGAGTGTCTTATTATTCATCAACAGGGGGAATGGTGCGAAAGGGGAGACTGCCTTCAGACCAAGCTTCGCAAAGCTGGGGGATCTTAGATCCATAGCCAAACAAGGTAATGTCTTCATAGCATTGTGATGTTGATGTAATGCATTATGGAAGATAGATGCTGGTTTAACATAATGAAAATATACGCTTCTGGGGCGGCATTGTGTTTTGCCAAGGCAGGCAAGCTAGCTAGCTAGCTAGCAACCTAGCCTTAGACTAAACTACCAGAAACTGTGGTGTTCAGCTAATGTCTTCATAGCACCTTTTATTAAATTATATATAAACAATACAATGATGATGATTATAACTGAAGATCACTTGGGCTCACTTGATAATGCAGTATTGATTTGTGTGTGTGTGTGGGGAGGAACTACACCACGTTGTAGCCTATGTACTGTGTGTAGTGAATAGTGCTTGTATGTATCATTTTGGAAAATACATTGTAATCCCATATCTTTCCAAGCCCTAGGGGTACACGTACCCCTGGTTGGGAATCACTGCTCTAGATGATGCGCCTCGCAAGACACGCGCCAGAGATGCGCATCTCATGCCGTTGCATTATTATTATTACTTATGCTCACTTTCAATGTGTTTAAGAATATTTGTTTGAGTAACTAATTGTCTTTCTGTTGCCCAGGTACACCAGTGATGGCTCTGACAGCGTCTGCAGACATGGAAACCAGAGAACAGGTCAGCAAACTGTTACACATGGACACTGCAGAACAAGTGATTGTGAGCCCAAACAGACACAACATCAGACTAGGACTGGCCACGCCGAAAAAACAACAGAAAGAATTTGAATGCCTGGACTGGATTGTGGACGAAGTAAGAGCGAAGGCTACATCAATGATGCCGATTATCATCTACGTGCGCTCCATGGCTGCAACAGGAGCAGTGTTCTGCTACCTAAAACGTAAGCTGGGTCCAGATGCCTGGGTAAAGAGGGACCCAGATCACAAGTTGGAAAATCAGCTTATCTCAATTTTCCACTCATGTACACCCGAACATGAAAAGCAGAGACTGATTTCTTCACTGAATGGACAGGGCAGCTGCAGAGTAGTGGTTGCCACAACTGCACTCGGGATGGGACTGAACTTCCCAAATGTATCACATGTGGTCATGTATGGGGCACCTGAGGACACTGAGGCTATAGTCCAGCAGGTTGGCAGAGCTGGCAGAAATGGAACGCAAGCACACGCGATTCTGTACAACACAAGGCAGTCAAAGCACGTGGATCAGGCCGTCAAGACAGTGCTTCGGGCAGGCCTAACTAGCTGCTTCAGAACAGCCCTGTATGGTAAATATGAAGCCGATGTAAAAAGTCTAGAGCCAGGCCATCTCTGTTGTACTGCTTGTCATAAATCATGCACATGTGATGTATCAGGTGTCTGTGTAGAGCCAGTGCCCAGGTACGAAAAGCTGCAGAAGGATACGTGTGTACCTCTGCGAACCAGAGAGCTACGGGATGGTGATGCTGGCTTGCTCACCGACATGTTGTTGGAGCACATGAGAGTTGATCTTATAAAGAGGCCACGCCTTAGCATAACCCACGCTGTCATTACTGGATTTGACTTTCAACTCATTGATGCCATTTTGAAACACTCGCATGCCATTTTTGACATGGACTACATTCGCAAGCACCTTCCAGTGTTCAGCCGCAGACAAGCATTAGAGGTCCTACAAATAATCTATGATATGTTTGGGGATTTTGAAATGCCATCTGTTACCTTTCCAGAGGAGACCTTCAAACAGCCTGACATGTATTACCTTGACCATTTTGATGCTGAACCAAATCACCAGTCCAGCTCCAATGATTGATTTGTGAGGTTAATGTCAGAGAGAGAGTGGCTACAGACAGGTTGTGCTTAGATAGAAAATCTAACAGCTGGTGAATAAACTTAGTGCTGAATCTGTTAGGCGGGCCAGACCTGGCAGCCAGCAGTACCAGTCTAAGCTTAAACTCAAATGTTTTATTTATTCTGTATATTCTTGCTACTGTTATGTCAGCTAGAATTAGCTAGACATATTTTCTATTTGTAGGAGTTTTTTGTAATTGCTGTGTTCATTATATTTGTGTGTGACCGTCTGATTTATTGTCGCGGGGTGACAGTGGGACATTTAATGGTGACTTTGGGGGGGGGGGGGGGGGGGGGGTAGTAATGTATTGGAATCTGCAATGGGACAGTGACTCTGGGGAGGGAAGATTGAACTGGGGTCCGAACCTGAATTACACTGGGGATGGGTGTGTTTTGTCTGCTATGCTTCTGTCCCCAGGTGTATCTGATCCTGCAACCAGGGCTACCTGAGCGAGGCGGAGGTGATAAGAGGCTGATTGGACCTCGCGGCTGCAGCGTTTGGAAGACGAGACGTGTAGGAACGGCGCCACCGATTGCCTTCTGGCCCACCCACCTGTACAGATCCACCGCTCTCCATCTTCGCCTGGCCTTTCTGCTCCGTGTGGCTGTCACCTGTAGCCTGATGTGGGATCCCAGACGGACACCGCGGACCATCATCCAGACTCCGGACTCCCGGCCGTCACCCAGACAACGCTCGCTATTCCCGTGAAAAGGGACGGTCTTCCTTTGGCCCACATACGCATGAGTGAGTCTGGCTCTTATACATTACGCTGTCAACTGATTGCCGCTGTTTCTGTCCTCCTGATTGCCGCTGTTTCTGTCCTCCTCAGTCTACCTGTCTGCCCTGACTGACTGGCGGTGCCTTCCCCCCCCCCCCATCTCCTCTCATCCCATCCGGGTTCGGGACACTGCCGAGATAGAAAATCTAACAGCTGGTGAATAAACTTAGTGCTGAATCTGTTAGGCGGGCCAGACCTGGCAGCCAGCAGTACCAGTCTAAGCTTAAACTCAAATGTTTTATTTATTCTGTATATTCTTGCTACTGTTATGTCAGCTAGAATTAGCTAGACATATTTTCTATTTGTAGGAGTTTTTTGTAATTGCTGTGTTCATTATATTTGTGTGTGACCGTCTGATTTATTGTCGCGGGGTGACAGTGGGACATTTAATGGTGACTTTGGGGGGGGGGGGGGGGGGGGGTAGTAATGTATTGGAATCTGCAATGGGACAGTGACTCTGGGGAGGGAAGATTGAACTGGGGTCCGAACCTGAATTACACTGGGGATGGGTGTGTTTTGTCTGCTATGCTTCTGTCCCCAGGTGTATCTGATCCTGCAACCAGGGCTACCTGAGCGAGGCGGAGGTGATAAGAGGCTGATTGGACCTCGCGGCTGCAGCGTTTGGAAGACGAGACATGTAGGAACGGCGCCACCGATTGCCTTCTGGCCCACCCACCTGTACAGATCCACCGCTCTCCATCTTCGCCTGGCCTTTCTGCTCCGTGTGGCTGTCACCTGTAGCCTGATGTGGGATCCCAGACGGACACCGCGGACCATCATCCAGACTCCGGACTCCCGGCCGTCACCCAGACAACGCTCGCTATTCCCGTGAAAAGGGACGGTCTTCCTTTGGCCCACATACGCATGAGTGAGTCTGGCTCTTATACATTACGCTGTCAACTGATTGCCGCTGTTTCTGTCCTCCTGATTGCCGCTGTTTCTGTCCTCCTCAGTCTACCTGTCTGCCCTGACTGACTGGCGGTGCCTTCCCCCCCCCCCCCCCATCTCCTCTCATCCCATCCGGGTTCGGGACACTGCCCCCCCCCCCCCCCCTCCTCCTCTCCTTTCATCCGGGCTCGGAGCTCGGAGTTCGGGACACTTTGCCGTCTGCCTCCATCGGCCGTGTGACACCCCGGCAGGCACGGAGCGCTTCGACGGCGGAGTTCATATTCTATGATGTGAGGTTGTACTCAAGTACAGAATGTCAGTACTTTTCCCATCTCTGGACTTGTGACATCAGTTCCCTGTTTTATTTCACTTCTTAAGACACATTTTTATCGAGCAGCTTTTAATGTCTGATGTGTTTTGATGTGATTGCCTCTCTGCGTCCTTTCTTCATTGACTGTTTTTACATGATTATTTTTTAATACTAACTGTTGTTCTTTTTGTTTTTGTTTTAATGACTCTTACACTATTGTTTTATTGACTGTTGTTAAGCACTTTGTTAGTTGTATTTAAAAGTGCTATACAAATAAAGTTATTATTATTATTATTATTATATTTGTGTGTCACCTTTGATTTATCTTTGAAATAAAAACACTTTCCTTGAACCCCTCTGTGCATATGAGTTATTCTGATGCCTCAATGTTTATACCCAGCATCCAAATCAGTTACAATGAAGGGCCTAAATGAATCTGGATTAATCTGGATCCACCCTGGCCCCCCTGCTCAAATGCCATGATTGTCATATGGTGGGGACAGGTATGTTAAGTGACCTCTCTCATCCATTCACGATACAATGTGCATGATGGCTGACTGTCTATCTGCCTGTCTGTCTGCAAGATGCGAGATCAGTCTCGAGTATTGTGATTCTGCACTTTGTAAGGGACACCTTGTACCCAGCATAGTTGCCTGTCTGTCTGTCACTCCATGGTACAAGAATGGCCTGGCCTGGAATGTTTTGGAATGCCCATAAATATCCTTGAACCTTGAAACCAATTTTAAAACAATACCACGGCCAATATTAGTCTTTAAAAGGCTGTGGTGGGCTATTTTTTAAAGCTAGCTTGATTCGACATTTGCCATATGAAACTCAAAGTCCTACTTTAGATGGCACAATGCACATTGATATGAATATCATACCAATGTTATAAACTATTCTAAAGTGAAATATCATGGACAATATTCGTCTTCACAAGGCTGTGATGGGCTACTTTTTAAAGCTAGCATGTAATGTACAAAGCAAGAATGTAAATAGTCTATACAATATGTTATTCCACATATGTATTTAAAGCCCACTGAGGGGTCATGTGGTGGAGTCACATGGGAGTGATGTAACAAGACATTTAAAGAAGACACCAGATATGATTTTACAAAGAGTCAACATAGTAAGGAAGGAAATTTATAAAAATATGGAAAAGGTGTCTTTCCTAATTTAACCAGAAGAGGTCACACAACAAGCTCACACTTTTCATAATAAAAACAATGGCATAGAGTTACCAAAAATTTGCATGGATCAATGACACAACACAAGTCAAGTCAAGTCAAGTTTATTTATATAGCCCTAATTCACAAGCATGTCTCAGAGGGCTTCACAGAAAATATGTCTAGCCAATTCGAGCTGACACAACAGTAGCAAATTACAGTCTACTGTATGATAACACATTGAACAATTGACAGAGAAATATAGAAAATATAGAAATGTAGGATAGAGCAGAGGACTTTTTTTTTAAGGCTGTGTTCTTTTTATTTGTGTGTCACCATTTGACTTATCTTTGAAATATAAACACTTTCCTGTACCCAGCATATCACGTGGTACAAGTATCACGTGTGAAATTCTTGTGCTGTGAACTCCGTTTACAACATAGTACAAGTATAACAGGGCATATGAGTGCAAAAAACAACAAGAGACACAACAAGCAATAAGGCAGTATAGTGATAAGACAAGTCAGACACAGTGGCATATTCACTGCGCATAGGTACACATGCCATGTGCATACTTTAGACGTGCTTAAACATTTTAAATTTGGCGTATTTGACATACAGGTGCAAATAGCATATTCCTTATTAAACATACAATTAAACTCTGCGTTTTAAATTCGGCGTATTTGACATACAGGTGCAAATAGCATATTCCTTATTAAACATACAATTAAACATTGGACATACATAATGGTAGCAGCTACAGTACGGTACAGTACGGCTACTACACTATTTGTGTATGTTAAGGAGTCTCGTGGCCTGCGTGAAGAAACTGTTCCTCAAGCGATTTGTGCGTGCTTTTGGAACCCTGTATCTTCTCCCTGAGGGTAACAGGGAGAACAGGCTGTTGTGGGGATGGTTTGTGTCTTTACTGATACTGATACTGCTGGCCGCCGGGACTGGCCTGCTCAACAGATTCAGGACCAAGTTTATTCACATCAAGATAGATCGATCTAAGCACAACCAAATGATTGGGAAAAGAAATTGGTTTTCAGTCTAGTTTTGAAGATTTCAATGGAGCCAGCTTCCCTCACTGACAGAGGAAGCTGGTTCCAGAGATGTGGAGCACGGCAAGAAAATGCTCAGCTACCTGCTGATTTTTTCTTAATTTTAGGGACGGTAAGATTATTACCATCCTGTGAGCGGAGAGTAGGCGTGGGAACATAAGGAATGATTAGCTCAGATAAGTACAGGGGTGCGAGCCCGTGCAAAGATTTATAGGTTAAAGGAACACTCCACCCATTTTCTACCAGCTTTCTATCATTAGAACATCAGTAGTATATCAGAAAACTGTAAACGGTTTTGAAGTCTGTCATTTAATTTGACAGTTATTGAGTGTTAAAGTGTGGACCAGTGACATCACTCGTCCACACTAACTCAAATTTATAACTCATTAACACAAATCAACTCTCAATAACTGTCAAACTAGATGAATGATGAATAGTTTGACAGTTATTGAGAGTTGATTTGAGTTTGAGTGATGTCACTGGTCCACACTTTAACACTCAATAACTGTCAAAGTAAAACAGTTTACAGTTTTCTGATATACTACTGATGTTCTAATGATACAAATCTGGTTGAAAATGGGCAGAGTCTTCCTTTAACAGAAGCACCTTAAAATCTGATCTGGCCTGAATTGGGAGCTAGTGGTCTCTCCCAGTCAAAGAGGTTTTTTAGGCCCACTGTCCCAGTTTCTCAGTCATCCACCTGAGACATTTTTGTCTATCTAGGTAGCTGACAAGGTTCTTGTTGAAACCACGGAAGGCGTTGAATTGCCTTCCCGGATAGTTGGTGAACAGCTCTGCCTCCTGTGCAACCGCTACAAGTGTTTTAATGTCCTTTGACTGGTCAGGGTTGTGATGAAACCCGCTCTGCTTGGCCACTCCCAGCTCTCTATCTGTGGTGGCCAACATCTCCTTGAGGATACCGATGGACCTACTGACTCTGGCTGCAGAGCGCTCCGTCAGGTTTCTTCCTACCCCCCGCAGGAAGGACTTCACATAGTTGTTGAGGTGCTCCATATGAAGGTCCAGGCTGATGTTGTTTCCAGCACCCCCTCGACTATTCCAAAACCTGTTCCAAGTGAGGCTGTGAGCCAGCCTGGGTGGGAGAGCCGCAGTGACTTGGTAGGTCAGCAGGAGTATGCTGTAGCCATATTGTGTGTGACCATGGGCCTTATAAATCAATAAGGCCATTTTGTACAGCCTCAACAGCCTCTCCCCATCTCCCTCCTTCACTGCGTCCTGCATGCTCAGCAAAAGAAAGCCGAACTTCAGTCGTGCCTGGGAATGTTCTTTTTTGTGATCCCTCTGTGCTGGCTGATGTTTGTGAGCGTGGCGGACAACCTTTCGGCAGGCTGGCATGTGGCCCCTCTGCTTTTTCTGCTTTTTCTGTGGACAGTTTTCAAAATTAGACATCAAAGAGGCACACAGTGAAAAGATTTAAGATGCATGCTTCTCATCATGTCATGGATCGAACCTTAGAGTTTCGTTCCTCCACAGCTGTCTTGACCGTGGCAGACAGAGTCTCAGTGAAATCGATGAAGCTGCCAACGACACGAGCGACTCGATCTTGGAGCCATGTCCTTCTCACTGCTGGTGAACCACCCCTTATGTTGTCCGGGATGAATCCATCTGGGACTTCTGTAGAATGCAAAAGGACAAGACAAACGGTGTCAGGATGGAAATATTAATTGTGTTTTTGTTTGTGCAAAGTAGTAATGAAAACATAAGAATTTTAGATATTTATTACGTTACCTGCAACATCCTTCAGGCCAAAATGTGTCATTGCTGCAGCCACGAACAGAGCCGACGTGTCCTTTGTCACAAAGTCTTTGTAAGCATTGTAGGCAGCATGGGGCCCCCGCTTCGCATTGCTGCACCTGAATATTAAGAATCTGCAATTATTTTTGATGCACCCTAATGTCTTGTGATCTTTCATTAACAGTCACATGCACACACACACACACACACACACACACACACACACACTACACACTACAGTATGTACTATACTATAGTATATTTACAACAGGATACACCAACAACCTGACGACTGGTCAGCAATTTGTAGCCTGCCCCTCGCACTGGAGAAACAAAATGCTCAAAAGCAGGAAATAGACATTAGAACATACATGTAACATGAACATACTGTAATGGTGTTACTGAACATAAATGTTTGTCGAGATGAAGTTACAAACCCAAGCTTGTTCATGTTGGACAGCAAGGTGCCATGCTCTTTTGCGGACGTGTCTTTGAAGAAGACCTTATGGTAAATCTGAAAAGACAATTGACATAAGAATTGTAATGATTTGCGAGCGACCTCTGACCTATGACCCCTCCCCTGAGAGTTAGAATAGCGTCATCGGAGCACTCCCAAATCACGGAGGCGAGAGACCGTGATAACCAGCGGATCTCTTCCTAATAGAGGCTATCCCATACGACTATAAATACCCAGAGTAAAAGGCAGACACGTAAGTTCCCCCCGATGAGTAACAACACGTTAATCCTTTGTCCACCTCCGGGTCTTAATCTAGGACCTCTACCCCCTCCTCCCCGAACATCGGGTGGGCAGTCTACCGATACAGGTGGCCTGACGGCACTTTTTCCCTCCAGGGTGAAAGAATTTTACTAACCTATATAGTAGAATCACCCAGTGCATATTTCTAGTGAGAAACGAACGAGCTGAAGCCCGAGATCATTCTGTCATTTCTACATGCATGGAGGAGGCTAATTATCTGAACCCAAAATCATGCCTCTTACCTTATTGGATGTGTGGACCCTTCTCAATGATGTTTTGAAGAAGAAAAATAAATAAATAAAAAATCCTTGGTTTTTATAGGTTTTATATAAGTTAACACTTCTCCTTACAAAGCAAACTATCATTGTCCATTACATTCAGTCCAATATACATGACATCATTATCCAATGTACGTTACCTTAATTTTCAACATGGAGTTCATTATACTCTCCCTATTTAAGTATCACTCTTGGCTTTTAACAATTTCTTATCTGCGGAGTGGCCAACCTCTCTAAATGAAACCTTGTTTTGTCGTTTAGATCATTCCCTTAATCCAATGGCCTGCTCTTAATCTAATGGCCTGCCTACAGACCTCTGTTCTTCGTGCTCCACCCGCAGTGCTATGTTCACGGGGGATTTAATGCACGGGCACTCAATTCAGTGCGTCTTTTATCCCTAATTCCAAAACTTAATCTACTTTCCTGCCTACAGGTCTCTGTTCTTCGTGCTCCCCCGCAGTGCTATGTTCACGGGGGATTTAATGCACGGGCACTCAATTCAGTGCGTCTTTTATCCCTAATTCCAAAACTTAATCTAATTTCCTGCCTACAGGTCTCTGTTCTTCGTGCTCCCCCGCAGTGCTATGTTCACGGGGGATTTAATGCACGGGCACTCAATTCAGTGCGTCTTTTATCCCTAATTCCAAAACTTAATCTACTCTGTTCTTCGTGCTCCCCCGCAGTGCTATGTTCACGGGGGATTTAATGCACGGGCACTCAATTCAGTGCGTCTTTTATCCCTAATTCCAAAACTTAATCTAATTTCTTGCCTACAGGTCTCTGTTCTTCGTGCTCCCCCGCAGTGCTATGTTCACGGGGGATTTAATGCACGGGCACTCAATTCAGTGCGTCTTTTATCCCTAATTCCAAAACTTAATCTAATTTCTTGCCTACAGGTCTCTGTTCTTCGTGCTCCCCCGCAGTGCTATGTTCACGGGGGATTTAATGCACGGGCACTCAATTCAGTGCGTCTTTTATCCCTAATTCCAAAACTTAATCTACTCTGTTCTTCGTGCTCCCCCGCAGTGCTATGTTCACGGGGGATTTAATGCACGGGCACTCAATTCAGTGCGTCTTTTATCCCTAATTCCAAAACTTAATCTAATTTCTTGCCTACAGGTCTCTGTTCTTCGTGCTCCCCCGCAGTGCTATGTTCACGGGGGATTTAATGCACGGGCACTCAATTCAGTGCGTCTTTTATCCCTAATTCCAAAACTTAATCTAATTTCCTGCCTACAGGCCTCTGCTCTCTCCCTGGTGGATTCGAGAGCATCTAAGTGACGGTCTCCCGTCTGACTCCCTGCCTATGCAGGAGAGCAAAAAGGCTCTGAGGTCCGGTCCTTTTATCTGTCATTGTTGAGGGTGTGTTCTATATTTTTGCTGACTCAATGACTTCAATTCTTATTGGATCCAACATGATCCCTCTCCAAATGGTGGCCCTGCCCATCTACTGGGCCACCTCCCTTAGGTGTCTTGAACTCAATGATACTCTAAACCATCCTTATCTAAAAACATCCATCAACTGGGACACCTCCTATGGTCTTGAACTCAATGACACTCTCTTCCCACTCTCATCTGAAAACATGTTATGTAACAGGCTTACTTCTGCACACAACAATGCATTAATACAATTGTCATTTCAAACTTTGTGCATGTAACACAGACTATTTCAGCATACAATTAAAATCCATTCATATTGAGATTACATTTTCCACTTGGAAGTCCATAGACGCGTGTTCACATCCCTCAGTCAACACAATGCATTTCAACGATATAATACAATCCATGTTTCACGTGACATATGGTTATAACATTGTGACTTCAGTGCACACAGGATATATAGAAAAACTTTGGTGAATAGCATTTTGATTAAATAGGAGTCTCCTCTCCTCCAGTCGGCTTTGCCCCCTCGCAGGTGGTGGAGCAAAAGTTCATCCAAAGTTCAGCTTTGCCAACACCCCCTCTTGGACTTTTGCCAGGGGGCATGGCCTGGGGCGTGGCCTGGGGCGTGGCCTCGAGATGTTGTGGGTCGAGGGGCTCCCGGAGTTCCACCCCCCTTTCCCCCACCGCTTAAGGGGAACTGGCGATCCGGAACCCGGTAACGTGGCTCCAGTGGCATGGTGCGAGCCCCCGCTGTGTTGTGCATCCATGGGACCAGGTGACCCATCACTGCTCCTCCCAGCTCTCGGATTTCACACCATGGCCCAAAGGGGCTTTCCAGCAGGGTGACTCTCAGAGGAACCGCAGTGGGATACGGCATTCTGCCTGGCATCTGGACGTTTGGGAATAGGCCAATAGGACCACATTTCCATTTCCCTACCGGCCCCCACCCCAGTTTTGATTCATTCCACCATTTGGCTAGAAGCTCTTCTCCCACTTCCCAATAAGGGGGTTCCTTAGGTATTCTTCCCCACCGGCCTGACACTATTTTCAGCCAATTAAATGGATTTTCCAATTGGTAGTCTGTAAACCTTCTTCCCCTATAGTCGTAAAGCTCCATTCTTTTCTCCTGTTCGATTATTTCCCTTTTCCCCTGCTTTATAACCACTCTCATATTTCCACTTTGCTCCAGAACGATGGACCTATCATCTGGTCCCCCACTTCCCCTCTTCTGTACAGCTATTGGTTCCCCCTTGATCGTCCTTACAGGGGTTTTCATTTTACCTTTCACCTCAACTCGTATAATCGCTCCATGGTGTGTAGTAGAGCTAGGCTCTATTCTGTGCTCCTTATTTCTCTCATTATTTCTCATATCTTCTTCTCCTCCATAGTGCATTCCCTCCATTTTTCCACCTTGTTCATTTATTTTGCTCGAATTATCCTGGCCCAAATCTACCCCTTTTAACCCAAAATCAAGATCATAGTCAGCACTCGTTACCTCTAACACATCACCATCTTGAGTAGCTGACAAATCCACCCCCTCTAACTCAGCTAGGACAGCTTCCATTTTCTGGGAAAGTGGTTCCCCAACAGGTCCCCCATCTGGCTGTCCAGTCTCACTGACCGTCTCGGTGCTGTTGGGTAGGGATTCGGACAGGGGGTATTCCTCTGTATACTTCTCGCCTTCCATTTGGAATGCTGCCCTCCACCTTCACTTCCCTCCTGTCTCCTTTGGCTTCTGTGGGGAGCAACCGAGGTAGAGATGTGAGCAGGGGGCCTAACGCCTCCCGATAACTGAAGCCCTATAGTCCCATGTTGCTACATGGGGATTCCATAACAGACTTCACAGTGTTTTCTATTATCTTCAGAGTGTTTTCTATTACCTTTTTTTCCCTCCCATCTGTTTCTTATGGAAGGCGTGTTGCTTTACTTACTTATTTACTGTTGTGTATAAATTCAAATTAATTTGGATTACTTGGTAAGAAATATCTTACCTCTATGGGTGAGCCTGTGTTTCCCTCTCCCTCCCCCTCTAAGGGTTCAATAGGTCTATTAGACATTTCAGGATTGGTAGGGTAAGTGTTGATTATCCTAACACTGCCCGATAAATCAGAATAACAGTCAGTGACTGTCTGCAAGCTCTTTAGTTCAGAACAAATGGCTTTCCCACACCGTCCTGCTCATGAAGCTCCCCTTATCTCTTTCACCCCTGCCCCTCCTCTTCTTGAAGGGGTCACAGCCGTTCCAACTACTGTAAACTTTTACTCTATTATTTTGCTCATTACATTGTGCACCGCTTTAACGGTAAATTCCTATTTATTCCTTCTTATTCATATACTATATATACTATGTGCAGATGATCAATAGACTAATGAGATGATCACTATATTATATAGATTGGCTTGCACTTGGCATTTTTTGATCTGTCTTTTACAGTAGATCTCTTTCTGCTGCAGACCTCTTCTCTATCAATCATTTCTCTGATAAGATCTCCTGGGCGTTCTGCCAGAGTCTCTGACCTGCTGCCCAGGTGGCCCATAAATTCTAATCTCCCTCCTATGCTGCCAGCAATAAACCATCTTATTATATGGAATGTCTTCCCTACAGGATGAGCAAGGCATCAATAGCCCTCCCCTTTTTTACTGACTTCATGGATTCCCTTTGAGCCAGGCACTTCAGTGCAGTCTACATGTATAGTACATAACCCATAGTCCTCCTGGCTATAAGCCCCGAGTCTCTTAGCCCTCTCTGTCCATCCACACATAGCAGAGTGTTTAGTAGCATGACAGAGAAAGTACAGTAACAGCAGTCTCGCGGGCTCCTATCATGGTCTACTACACCACCTTGTCTTTTCCCTACCATTTATTTCCAAACAGGCTACTTCTTTTTCGCATTGTCTAGTACGCCTGTTGCTCTTATCTATATACAATAGAGGTAATTTGGGTTGCCTCCTCCAGCTTTCGGTAGAAAGTAAGAATGAATCATGTCACACACATAAAAACTAGCTGTCATGCTTCTGACAGTCAGCCTCCCTGTATTTGTACGTTTTGCACTCCTTTGTGCAGCCTTTTACTAGACCTTAAGGACCTATACTCGATTCACACAACTGTTTCACTCGAGCTCCCCCCGCGTGGCCTAAAGCATGATGAATGTTCGTCGCGACCTGGGCTACCTCTGTTCCCCGGTACGCGTGTCACACCATCCACGCTAGTCCAACTCTTTGGACACGTAGCGTGATACCCCTCAGTCTCGCACCACCATACCTGCCGCGTCTCTTTATGCTGACGCTTCGACTCCACGATTATCCTCGTGCCACGTAGTCGCGTGTGTCGGTGTGGCTCACCACTCTTATCTTATTTTACTAATTTTCCTTTTATTATTATTATTATTATTTTATTTAGTTTCACCTTCTTGTGTTTTTTTTTTTTTTTTTAGCTTTCTGCTATTGACCACTGCTGTGGCTGCTCATGAAGCTCCTCTTATCTCTCATTCCTCTTTCAAGGTTTTAGTGCAGCTCCGTCCCCATTCCTTATCACATCTAAGTGCCTTTGAAGGGCTGCATTTCCCTCTCTAATAGGGTTAATTTACAGCACAGCGCTTGTATCAACGGTAGCGCTGGCTGATAATAAATGTCCATATTTCACATTCACAAATATTTTTGCAGCTCTCTTTCTGCATCGCTCAACATCGTCCTTTCTTAAGCTAAGTTCTGGCTCTGCCATTTCATCTCCCCCCTCCTCACTGATGCTAAGAGGGGTACTGTGTCTAACGCATACGGCGGGGGATCCCCGATCCCCAAGTCTCTGTCGTCCGCCCCTCGTCTTTACGACCAGCCGTTAGGCTTCTGACCTTTTGACTCGTGGTGGTGGTGACTTGAGAGGATTTCAGTAGGATTTAGTGAGAATTTTATCACACCTGTATTAAATCAGCGGGTTTGAATGCTATTAGCTATATAGCCCCTGTGAATAAAATACAGTACATCTCGAAGCTACTCTTACCGGATACAATACGAGAGTACTCTAAGTGCGAAGTCGGCCGTTCTATTGGCCTGGACTTTTCCCCTGTATTAGGTACGGATTCCTACCTATATACCGTGTGATTTGCTGCACTTCCATCCTCCTCAGGTTTGAGGCAGAAGCCCACAAATTATCCTCTGTCTCCCCCGCGAGAGTTCTCAGTGCGATATTTGCGGCTTCTTTCTGAGTTTATCAGATAGACTTGCACTATTTAGATGAGTTTAGCCGGTTTTCCCCCACCCAAGGTCAAGTTTAGTCTGACGCGGCATGAAAGCGCAACAATATAAATATATGGATTCTTGAAATTTAACACGGAAAGGCTTCTTGCCTTACCCGTGCCCCGCGTTCTGGGCGCCATGTAATGATTTGCGAGCGACCTCTGACCTATGACCCCTCCCCTGAGAGTTAGAATAGCGTCATCGGAGCACTCCCAAATCACGGAGGCGAGAGACCGTGATAACCAGCGGATCTCTTCCTAATAGAGGCTATCCCATACGACTATAAATACCCAGAGTAAAAGGCAGACACGTAAGTTCCCCCCGATGAGTAACAACACGTTAATCCTTTGTCCACCTCCGGGTCTTAATCTAGGACCTCTACCCCCTCCTCCCCGAACATCGGGTGGGCAGTCTACCGATACAGGTGGCCTGACGGCACTTTTTCCCTCCAGGGTGAAAGAATTTTACTAACCTATATAGTAGAATCACCCAGTGCATATTTCTAGTGAGAAACGAACGAGCTGAAGCCCGAGATCATTCTGTCATTTCTACATGCATGGAGGAGGCTAATTATCTGAACCCAAAATCATGCCTCTTACCTTATTGGATGTGTGGACCCTTCTCAATGATGTTTTGAAGAAGAAAAATAAATAAATAAAAAATCCTTGGTTTTTATAGGTTTTATATAAGTTAACACTTCTCCTTACAAAGCATACTATCATTGTCCATTACATTCAGTCCAATATACATGACATCATTATCCAATGTACGTTACCTTAATTTTCAACATGGAGTTCATTATACTCTCCCTATTTAAGTATCACTCTTGGCTTTTAACAATTTCTTATCTGCGGAGTGGCCAACCTCTCTAAATGAAACCTTGTTTTGTCGTTTAGATCATTCCCTTAATCCAATGGCCTGCTCTTAATCTAATGGCCTGCCTACAGACCTCTGTTCTTCGTGCTCCACCCGCAGTGCTATGTTCACGGGGGATTTAATGCACGGGCACTCAATTCAGTGCGTCTTTTATCCCTAATTCCAAAACTTAATCTACTTTCCTGCCTACAGGTCTCTGTTCTTCGTGCTCCCCCGCAGTGCTATGTTCACGGGGGATTTAATGCACGGGCACTCAATTCAGTGCGTCTTTTATCCCTAATTCCAAAACTTAATCTAATTTCCTGCCTACAGGTCTCTGTTCTTCGTGCTCCCCCGCAGTGCTATGTTCACGGGGGATTTAATGCACGGGCACTCAATTCAGTGCGTCTTTTATCCCTAATTCCAAAACTTAATCTACTCTGTTCTTCGTGCTCCCCCGCAGTGCTATGTTCACGGGGGATTTAATGCACGGGCACTCAATTCAGTGCGTCTTTTATCCCTAATTCCAAAACTTAATCTAATTTCTTGCCTACAGGTCTCTGTTCTTCGTGCTCCCCCGCAGTGCTATGTTCACGGGGGATTTAATGCACGGGCACTCAATTCAGTGCGTCTTTTATCCCTAATTCCAAAACTTAATCTAATTTCTTGCCTACAGGTCTCTGTTCTTCGTGCTCCCCCGCAGTGCTATGTTCACGGGGGATTTAATGCACGGGCACTCAATTCAGTGCGTCTTTTATCCCTAATTCCAAAACTTAATCTACTCTGTTCTTCGTGCTCCCCCGCAGTGCTATGTTCACGGGGGATTTAATGCACGGGCACTCAATTCAGTGCGTCTTTTATCCCTAATTCCAAAACTTAATCTAATTTCTTGCCTACAGGTCTCTGTTCTTCGTGCTCCCCCGCAGTGCTATGTTCACGGGGGATTTAATGCACGGGCACTCAATTCAGTGCGTCTTTTATCCCTAATTCCAAAACTTAATCTAATTTCCTGCCTACAGGCCTCTGCTCTCTCCCTGGTGGATTCGAGAGCATCTAAGTGACGGTCTCCCGTCTGACTCCCTGCCTATGCAGGAGAGCAAAAAGGCTCTGAGGTCCGGTCCTTTTATCTGTCATTGTTGAGGGTGTGTTCTATATTTTTGCTGACTCAATGACTTCAATTCTTATTGGATCCAACATGATCCCTCTCCAAATGGTGGCCCTGCCCATCTACTGGGCCACCTCCCTTAGGTGTCTTGAACTCAATGATACTCTAAACCATCCTTATCTAAAAACATCCATCAACTGGGACACCTCCTATGGTCTTGAACTCAATGACACTCTCTTCCCACTCTCATCTGAAAACATGTTATGTAACAGGCTTACTTCTGCACACAACAATGCATTAATACAATTGTCATTTCAAACTTTGTGCATGTAACACAGACTATTTCAGCATACAATTAAAATCCATTCATATTGAGATTACATTTTCCACTTGGAAGTCCATAGACGCGTGTTCACATCCCTCAGTCAACACAATGCATTTCAACGATATAATACAATCCATGTTTCACGTGACATATGGTTATAACATTGTGACTTCAGTGCACACAGGATATATAGAAAAACTTTGGTGAATAGCATTTTGATTAAATAGGAGTCTCCTCTCCTCCAGTCGGCTTTGCCCCCTCGCAGGTGGTGGAGCAAAAGTTCATCCAAAGTTCAGCTTTGCCAACAGAATCAACTAATAATATCGGATACCTAGATTCCTGTTGATTGTTTATCACAATTAACTCACACCAAAAAGGTTTCGGATCGCATGCCAGTCTTCAAATTTAAACAGAAGGCCCTCCAATCGTTCTTCTGTGGATCCGAATGCCGCCACTGACTGTTGTGCGTTCCGACTGGCCCCCTCAGTAAGCCTGTCACCTCCAACCAAGAGCGTGGCCATTCCATCGTTGCCCTGTGGAACATAGCTACGAAAGACACAAGACAGTTAGCAAAACTGCGCACATGCACATCAGAAATTACAATTAGAAATTAGAATGAATACCAATTTTTAAATGGATACGTTTTAAACTACTTACTCGCGTTGGATAAGCTTAAGAATATCAAGCAGGTCATTGGGCAATGTCTCATTTTTGAAGAGGAGTCCAAGGGCATGCTGTGAAGAAAGAATAAATTATATTGAGTGCAAAAAAAAACAGAACAGCGGGTGTCAACGAGCATCCCCTGTAGCAGTGGAGGGGAGCTACATAAATTCTAATTTATTTGACTAATCAACACTTACATCAGTTGAAGCCTTAGACATGTTCTCTGAATATGGGTGTGGAATGTGCTGGACCACAACATCAGAAAAGGGCTTGAAGGCATTGAGATGAGTGGTAAGGATTCGGCTTCCAAGGATAGTGAATTCCCTCAGAATGTTGGAAGCCTCTTCTTCGTTTACTAGAAACATTTGAATGTCACAGTCCAGGTCAGGCTGGGGTTTGGCGCTACTGAGGTGGTGGGTGGGGACTCTGTCCTCCACAGCCATGTGATGAGTCCAGTGTATTGATTTGTTGTTGCTTTGGTGTATGGACTGGTGGTGTGTGCGACTGTATAAGTCCAGATTGTCAAGTATTATGGAGTAGCTGGGCGGTGGCTGGGGCAAGAGGCCTACTGGTGGTGCTGCTGCTGAAGGCAAGACATCGACATCCATACCAGCGAGGTCTTCATTCCCCAACAAACAGCATGTGAAGCTGCCGGTCCCCTGAGGTCTTCCTTCTGTGCCCCGGAAGTCTGCTGTGACACTTTCCCCATCAGTGCCTGGAGTGTTTGGTATTGCTCCCTCTGTTGAAAATGATCACAAAAATAAGCATAAGATATTATACAAAAACAAACAATAAGAAGCAATTACAAACATATTCACACCTTGAGCCTTTTGAGATTAGAAAGTACAAAAAATAGTCAATAACTGCCCCTCTTACCAGACAAGTCAGCATGCTTCTTGAATCCTCAGTCCTCACCAGCTCGGAGTCGATGAACGATTCGTTTGCGACTTTAAGCACCCGAAGTCCTTCACCACATGTGTTTGCCAGCGCCTCCTGCTTCTTTACTGCACACTTATGAGAGGTTGCAATCCCAAACTTGCTGAGCCTTTGAAAGACAGCTTTTTTGGCACCACCATACTGCAGAACACTGTTGATGTAGAGGGCAAATGCTGACAGTTGTCGACTTCTTCCCCTCAAGGCGATGGCGGCTGCAGCACAGGTCTTAAGGCGAGACTGTTTTGTAATGGTGGACAACAGGGAGAACAGCAATGGAGCCTGGCACTGAAGATCTGACTCCATCCGGTCAAACGAGAAGGCCTTCAAGTCCTGAGGCGAACAGCGCCGGAGGATGAAGTCTGCAGACTGGCAAAGGCTCTTGCATTCAGTGTCCAGCATAACAAGCACGCCTTCCTTTATTTTCTCCATCAGTCCATCGTGTTTCCTCATCAGGTTGGCAGCAGCTGACCAGTTGCCCTTTGAAAGATTCTCCACAATACCTGCGGCTGATGTGGGGCATGGCACCCTGGTCTGTTTGGATGGGTATCGAATTAATACCTGAAAGAATAAACAGAGAGGACGTCAGTACTTACATTGCAAGTTGTGATCAAATAAACAGATCATGACAGGAGTCTATCCAGAGAGAGAAGGAGAGACAGCTGTTGAGGTTGAGGTCTGTTGACACAATCAAATCTAACTTTTTCACAGCAATACACAGTCCAGAACCCTGTACTACGAAGCTGTCTTAACAGACCCGCGATCTGTCACTTTGATCTGGTTTGACTGAACAGGATCAAAGCTATCTAGTTTACCGATACTACGACGCTGGTTTTTTACTAGATAACTGAAGCTGGGTCTATCTGGGATCTGCCTGTGCACGCGCACGTTTTTCGCTCGTGCACAGGCGCGCGTCCACGCGAAAGAGGTGCGCTAGCCAATCACATTATGAACAGCTGAGTTGATCCACGCCCACCCTCATTTCCAGACCCATTTCCTCATAGAATGAAAAAGCGCAGCCACAGTGGGATCAGAGATTTTAGCGGATATTTAATGTAGCCTATGGCAGAATGAAAATCCGCGTTGGATATAGTTGGGGGAAGGACTGTCTAAAGCTGCCGCTTGTATTCACATCAGTCATTTGATTTACTTTGATCAGCGATTTCTGTCTCCTACAGCTTTGTGCGAGTGTAAATGTACATTAAATGTGTAATCTCAGTCTATAAATTTCCACAATCTGTAAACCGATTTAGACCATAGATTTAGAAAGCATGCTCAATGAATAATGATCTCTATCACTCATTATGTGTGTGTGGTTGCACTGATCGAATAATTCATATATAGGCTATAATAATGATATCCTAATATAAAAGAGAAAACTGCTGGACTGAATTGAGACAATGCGGGCATACTTTTCATTGATAAAAAACTAGCCGATTTTTGCTCATATATTGGCATACAGCCTACAGGACACAGTTCCAGCTGAAACATGCAAGAAGCCTGCATATTTAGTATTGGGGCTATCCCATATTTATCCCATCTATATTATATGTATAGGCTTTTCTGGCATGTAGGAGAATATCACCCTCACTCCATTTGAGGCTCAGTTTAGCCTATGATATGCGCTGCGGTGATTAATAGTGATCATATTTCTCCACGCATAGTTGAGCTGTTAAGACATAAAGTGGTAGGCTTAATTTAATTATGTAGCCTACAGAGCCACAAATGTTTTTCTTGTTATATTCTCAGTTGACTGCAATCTATTTTTCATATGGCGATCTTATATGAACGGTGAGTGACTCCAGAGAGCCGATTATATGGGTCTGTCATGGATTTTGATCTTATCCTCTGAAGCTAACCTGGTCGCGACCAGGTTAGCTTTGCAGCGTCAGTTGCCATGGTGATTGAAAGTTAACTTGCTTTGTAGTACGGCTAAACCAGGTTTAAACTCAAACTTACTCAGATAAGGCATTAAACTAGCTTCGTAGTACAGGCTACAGTGTGTGTGTGTTGTTTTGCCAAGGCAGGCAGGCGAGCTAGTTAGCAACGTAGCCTTAGATTAAAACTACAGTACCAGGAACAGCGTTACATTTATGATCTTTTAATGATGTTAGTAGACACATGTAACAGTATAGATCCCCGTTATGGGGTCTGTTGATCAAAATATCACCTCACACTATATCGAAATCGCGTTTTAGTAGACGGGCAGTGAGCATCCAAACTGTGGTTCATAGCTGGTCTACGGCTAGCTAGCTAGCTAGCAACGTAGCCATTGATTAAAACAGCGATACATTTATGATATTTAAATGATGTTGGTAAACACACGTAACAGTATAGACCCCCATTATATAACCTTTATTTAATCAGGTAAAATCACATTGAGATCAAGATCTCATTTTCAAGTGAGAGTTATGAGGTCTGTTGATCAAAAGATCACCAAACATATCGAAATCGTGTATGAGCGGACGGGCAGCGACAAAGGACAAAGGACAGCTTGTACAGGGGGGGCTTCTCATCACCTGGACACATTTTACGGCGAAATTATCTGATAAACTGGCTGCGCATACCATTACTTATTTGCGGGAGTGCACGGGGGGAGTACATAAGGTTACAACTACATACCTCAGTCACACTTTGTCGTTGTGGCATTGCTGCTGGTGTCCCTCTGGCATGGACGCGCCGGGGAGATGGATAAAGCAGTCGTTTCCTTTTCATTGGCCGTGGCGTTTTCCTCGGAGAAAACGCTCTTTCCCGCTTTGAGTCTTGTGGTTTTATTGGCGTTGCTACCAGCGTTGGTTGTTCTGAGCTTGATTCTTCACTCCGTTTCCATTTCTGGAGAGTATTCAATGTTTCCTCTGCTCTTGAAATGAAATTGGAACACGTTTTGCAAATCCGACATGATTTGCTCTCCTGTTGGTGTAGTTTCACACCAACCCTCTCCAGGCGTAGAAATACCCCCTTCTCGAGTGGTTTGCAGCTGCCCAACTTGCCTTTAGAACGAAGGTTTTTCTTACACAACCTGCAAAAATCGTTCACATTGGTGGTAGCCATCGCACTGCTATTGTCGTCGCTAGCAGTAGCCTAGTGAATGAAAATGTAGTTAGCTCGCTTGCTAACAACAAAGGTCGCAGAGCGATGACGCCATCTGCTGCACTGCGCATGTGCTCTGTGCACAAAGCTGGTTGGATGACGGTTGCGTAATGGAGCGGTCTATCGGGGGGGGGGCAACAACCGCAGGAAATCGTTTAACAATGGTGGGAATCCAGACCATAGTGACTGAGAACAGGTCTGAGAGCAGGTCACGTGGGGGATGGGTTTACCCAGGCTATACCGTAATTACCAATGTTCACACAAATGACTGTGTCCGTGTGAGTGTGGGCGTAAATGATCATGTTTTATGATTGATTGATTGACTGACTGATTTTATGATATCCTTGTTTATGTTCTATATTTTACTGCATTTTATTGTATTTTACTTTTAATAGGTTATTTTAATAACATTTACTGTAGGGACGGGCATTGCAAATTAGCTTAGGCTACAAATGATGTGATACATGACATCAGATGTTTATTTTCTTTTTTTCTGATTTCCCCCCATTTTCTTCCCAATTGTATTTGGCCAATTTTCCCCTGCTGCTCCGGTCGCTGCTCCACCCTCTGCCAATCTGGGGAGAGCCCCATGCTTCCTCCATCACATGTGCAGTTGCCAGCCGCTTCTTTTCACCTGACAGCGGGGAGCTTCACCGGCAGGATCTAGCACGCTATTCCCACCAGTTCCCTTCCGCCCCGAACAGGCACCCTGACGTTTCTTGCTAAATGTTATATGTACAGAGGTCTGCAGAGTCGGGAGGAGCTGGCGTTGCCTTTTCCCGCGGGGTGCCGCTTTGATGAAAACAATTAGGCTGCAGTAATATTTATTAGACGATAGGTGGCAGCAGATCACTTGAATCTGCTGAATCACCTGAGAAACGTGTGTAGGCTACTCATCCCTTAACAAGTCCAGTCACTATCCATCAACACAACAATGAAGGTATAATTTCTGCTTATGGTAGTAGCCGAACAGAAAGAAGATGATGTATGGGCTTGTTATCATTTTACTGTATAATGTTAAACTCAACTACATGGTTTGTACAGACTCGCATATGCTTCCCAGACAAATGAATCTCACGGCAGTTTAACAAGCGTGTGGCAGGGGCTTCGGTAGACTATAACAACTTTTTATTCAATGGTCAATCATTGTGATCTAAATTAGTGACATTTTCCCCAAAATACTCATGGTTCTGTGCTGTTGGTAGGCTATTTGGTAGCCTATCTGATGCCTGCAGTGCGCTGGTCAATTAACGATAATGACAGGAGGCTTGCGCGCAGATTTTCAGTCCTAAATATCAAACATGTTTGATATGAAAGCATTCATATTGACTTAAATATTTTGTTCAATATTCTGACTAAATGAATAATCCACTAATATTCAATATTCATATGTGAGTAGCCTACTGATTCTACTCCAAAAACGCACTACATCCAATTTTAATGCATTTCCCCCCCATTTGTGGGGGGTCTCTTTGAAATGAATATTTTTCACTTGCAATTGTCACTAAAATGTATTTTAAAAGTTTACTATGTCGAGTTTTCATTATTCAAATAACAAAACATTTATAAACAAATACAAAAACACTTGTCGTGTTTCCTCTGCGTTTCGCTTGTTTCTGGTATCTCCTTCCATCTGGCGCTGTGTTGCAATTCTGCATGACAGGTGAACCACATGCGCTTGACACTTGACACAACAACACACAAGCAAAGCAATCAGCGATTTCTTCCCCACCTTCACGGACAAAATGTCAAAGAGAAAGCAAACGTCTTTGCTAACTTTGGATTCACCAAAAAGCCGAATCGCAGCGACAAAAACGGAGGAGGACTCCAGGACGACACGAGAGGGAACTGCCGATAGGCCTCTCTGGTCCACTCTTTTTTAAGGTAAGAAGAATATTTTATTTATTTATTATTAATATTTTATTGTCATCATCAGTGCATAGGCCTACAGTGAAAAGGTGTAGCCTACAGTTTTAGCCGTGGCTCTTTTATCGTCACCACTTAAACATTTAAAACAATAGCCTATAAAACAAAAATAAATATGCCAAATTAAGTGTAAAGTAACTTATTAAATGAAACGGAATGACAACTATACAATATTACAATTAAAATCCTAATAGCCAACGAAAATGTCTAAATAGGCCTGGTCGGAAAACTAGCCTATGACTTCAGCTGAGGAAAAACACTGTAGCGCAGCCTGCCCCCGTCATGCCTCATGCACCAATTCTAAACAAATGCATATTAAACTTAATTTGGATTTCAAAATATAATACCTAGCTAACATACAAAGCTTAATTAAACACTTTATTTTAATGGCTACAGAAGTTGTGCGTGTGTGTCGGCTGTCGGCAGTGTCGGGTTGGTAAAAAAAATAAAATAATAGCCTATATCGAACTCATAAACACGCTAAATTAAGTTTAAAATAACTGAATAAATTAAATGCCAGGACAACTACTATATATTTGCAACGAAAGTCTTCAAATAGGCAACGAAATTGTTAAAATAGGCCTGGTCGGAAAACAAATCTATTTGACTTCGATGAGAAAAGGCCGCGGCCTGTGTGTGTGTGTGAGGGAGGTGATTTGTGCTGTGTGGATTATATGATCCACGATTTCGCTCTGTGTGTTGTGTGTGGCAAAGCATGTATATATAACCTTGTTATTGCTTGTAAGATGAAATCCGATTGTCATAAATATTATTAAAAAAATATATAATATAAAAACCTGCGTACATGTGAGTAGCCTACTGATTCTACTCCAAAAAACGCACTAGGCCTACAGCCCATTTTACTGCATTAACTTTTCATTTTACTTGTACAAACTGTAATGTCCACCAACAAATATACTCTGAGATCATAGTAAGGCAAATCAAAAATATTTTTATTATGCCAATGTGTTATGCTACAGACAATAGAAAAAGGTAATTACTAAGTATTTGGTTAGGCTACAGTATAATCACATTCTTTAACTAACCATTCTTCTAGGAAAAAAAATGCTACTATTTTCATAAAACAGATAAAAAAATGATAAAAAAAAAAGTGACAAAAAAAAGCATGGCAGTCAAGTCTAGTATGAGTTGTGCCAAACTAATGTTGCTATCTCAAAAACTAGACAGTCAGACACTCAAGCCTCGATCACGCCACTTGGGCTCCATAGGATTCATTGTCTATGCGTCTGCTAACTGAAACAGCTTCGGCGAACTTTGGCAGACAGACGGGGCGATCGCAGACATTCATTTATGCGATCGACCAGCAGCTTGAAGTCTCTTCTGGGTAGCTGAAACCTCTGCTCCACACGCTGCTCCACACGCATGTAGAATAATTGTATTATGCCATGCTCTACGAATGTTTTTGTTACTTGTTGTATGCATGAACTTGAATTAAAATAGCTATTTGATCACAAAAAAATAAGTAATTATTTTAGTCAGAGGGAGTGGACTGAGGCTGGAGTCACTCATAACTGAGAAGTAACTGCTGATTTTCTTCACACTATTCTAATTTCTTGAAATACTGAAATACAGTCACACATCTCAAAAGGTGACATACAAAATATGCACTGTATATGAAGTTCAAGTCATTTTTGGACACAAATAGTGCAACATCTGAAAATACTGAAAAGATTACAGTAACATTGTGCAACAACTGAAAGTTGTGTATAGAAAACTTGATTCAAACCAAATAAATATGTTTACCATATCCACACATTAGGCTACTTTGACAAAGTTTTGAGTTAAGTCCAACAGTGCAACTTTTCAATCGAAAAGTGTCTGCATGGTGTTGAAACGGTGGCAGGGTGAATTAGCAAAACAAAGGACTGGGGGAAGGGCATTGCTGCTGATTTTCTTCACACTACTCTAATTTCTTGAAATACTGAAATACAGTCACAGATCTCAAAAGGTGACATACAAAATATGCACAGTATATGAAGTTTTGGACACAAATAGTGCAACATCTGAAAATACTGATGATGATATATTGCAGTGTTTCAAGCGGCTGAACTAAGCACTATAGGCTATCACTAGCTGCAAACCCCAGCTTTCAATGAGCAGCCATCAGGCACGGGTGGGGTGAGGCAACATTCCTGGAATGCTGTTCAGCTTTGAGTGAACAGCCATCAACATTCCACACACAAGAAATGGTAATAATCTCCAAACTGGTTCTTACTGAAAGGCAGGGAGATGACAACAAGTAGACTATTGCAGTGATCATCAACCTATTCCATAAAGCTGTTTCAGTTGTCAGCCCTGCTAGCTTATACTCTTTTTCAAGTTTTGTTGTGATGTCTCTCTAGCGATTTTGTCTTCAAATAATGCCAATTTATAATGCATTTATTTCTAAGATGTAAGCCTTCTCATGTTGTGAAGTAGGCTATGGCCCCTATTCTCCCACAGGCCTTCGGCGCGAAAAAACGTGCCTTGCGCCTGCCTCGGGAAGATATTCATTCACTATAATAAAAACATTTGTTGGATAATAGCTTTTGTTTTTTGTGTTTTATTGTTTAATCTTAAACCAAATTAATTAATTAAATAAGGAGCGGTGTGCGTGCAGCTCCTCCCTTTGCGCAGACCGCCCTGCAGTGTTAGAAAATTATTTGGAAATCAAAAAACTATTTAAAATTTAGATTTCGTTTGCTAAGAATTATACAATAATGTGTTATGTATTTATGAAATGATCAGGCTACATCTATCTTTTCTCAATAGGCTACATTTTGACTGGGCCGGTAATATAAAATAAAAGGCTATCAAACTTTTGTGAGCAGAAATAAATTTAAAACTATAGTCAGATATGACTTGAGCCACTTGTAAAATAAATCACCACAGTGATTGTTTTACATGCTACCGCGCTGTCTTCAAATAATGCCAATTTATAATGCATTTATTTCTAACATGTAAGCCAAAAACATTTGAGAACCTCTGACAAATTATTCGCTTTGTCTAGGTCATGCGGAATGTTTTACAAACGAAGGTGATGAGGTGTTCATGTAATATCCACCAACAAATATACTATATATATATAAATACATCATAGTAAGGCAAATCAAAAATATTTTTATTCACATTCGGTTAGGCTACAGTATAATCACATTCTTTTACAACCACATGCAGATAGTGCGTTTACATGCAAACAATAAACGGATAACTGAGAATAATCAGTTTATGGCAATAATCTGATTTCTGCATTTACATGCACTTTAATAATCCTACAATAGGAAAAAAAAACAGGTTTACATGATTCTAACTGTATAGGCTACGTTTTCTTCATATAAATCTTTTTAAGCCGTCATCTGAAAAAAATCGTCACACACAGATACCACAATACCACAATAGAATCGGGTGTGAGTAAAAAAAATATATATATATATGATAGTGGGCCTCTAGGATGGAAGTTGGCTACATAGCAGTGGCATATCCATTCATCCGAATGACCTGCAGGGTGACAAAACACATTAAAATGTAATACTACACAGAACTGGTAAAAACTCGCCAGAGCTCAGAGATGTTTTGTGTCTACTCACCATTGGCATAACTTTATTCAAATGGTTAATGTAGTTGTTGCAAGTCTGTTGGGTGAGTTTATCTCTCCAAAACGTCTCTATCTCCCGGATTAGTGCCTCCTTGCTGTGTGGCTGGGAATGTCGCACATGCTCCTTCATGGCATGCCAGACAAGCTCGATTGGATTGAGATCAGGTGACCTACAGTACATGTACAAATGGGCAAGTTAAATGTTTGCCTTCACACAAAACCACACGTCCAACTGTAATAAAATCTTACTGTAAGTTACTTACTCTGGTGGGGTTCGAACCCAATTAATTCCCTCCTGCTCGATACTGGCTCTGGCTCTCAGTGATGTATGCTTTGGATCGTTGTCTAGAAGAAAAAAACAATAGAAACACAAAGAGAAACTTTGTCAAACTTACAGCCAATGCTGTCACGCTTTGTATTTGTGTTGTAAACATGGTGGTTTCTCACCTTGGAAAAATCGATGAGTTGACAGGTGGAAATGGTCCCTCAAATATGGTCCAGCTACTTTGCAGATGATCTCTTCGGCATAAAACTGACCGTCCATAATACCTGCGGGTGAAATAACATGTTGCCAACATTACTCAAAATGTTTGTGAAGTTTTTTTATGAAGAAATAAGAAGAAAAAACAATTGCTCCACTCAACACAGTAGCCTACACACCATCAAAGATCAGAAGAGGACCCGGTCCTCCTCGTGATATTCCTCCCCACACGTGGAGCTTAAGGGGGTGCTTGGGAACCTGAATCATTGGATTGAAGCCTTTTTTGCTGTAGCTGCGTTTTGCAAATGGCTCCAATGCCACTGTGGATTCATCTGTGAACAGCACGTTATCGAACTGTTCGCCAGTCTCTATCCATTCTTTTGCTTGTATGATACGCAGCTCTCGGTTTTTCTCTCGGGTCATTGGAACTGTTCTGTAATTGGAATATGAAAATCATAATGTTATGAAGGATAATAAGGATACATGTTTTCTTTAATCAGGTGGAAGCATTTCTTTATTAAATGTGAAACGAGTGTGTGTGTGTGTGTGTGTGTTTACTTTGTCTCGCCATATTTCCATTTCAGGCTCTGCACGATTTTGCTCACTGTGCGCAAACAGACGGTGATGTCGTGCTTTGACTGAAGCAGCAGTTTCACCTTATGGGCCGGGAGCGCGACGTTTGACTCCAGGATCTTGTCCACTGCTTCCACCACCTGACTGAATAGAAACAGATACATTTTTACACCAAGCATTATACAGCCAGGTATAAAAACTGACTGAATTTAACGTTAGTGCGTTTACAAACGGATAACTGAGAATAATCAGTTCAACATCAGATCAACAATCTGATTTCTGCGTTTACATGCACTTTAAACAGGTTTACATGATTCTAGCTGAGTAGGCTACGTTTTCTTCATATAAATCTTTCTAAGCCATCATCTGAAAAAAATCGTCACACACAGTGATCTGTGCGAGTCTCCAGCTGCCTGCTCTCCCGCAACGTGTAGCCACGGATAAAGCTTATCGGTGTACAGTATGCTGTTTACATGACCACTTGAATAATCAGGTAACTCCAGAAATCCGCTAATAAACAGTTTATTGTGTGCATGTAAACGCACTCTAGATGCCCGCAAATATGACCGTAAACACTAACCTGGTAGCTTTATACGGCTTTCGGTTCCGCTTCACCCAAAGATCATTTCGGCTTCCATGAGTGCGGACTATCTTCATTGATACATTAACTCCAACTTTCGCCAAATTATCAACGATGTATCTCGTGGTATGGCCGGCTTTCCACATGTCTCTGATCATTTGACTGGTTTGCTGATTGATTCGCTTGCTTATCCGTGCCATCCTGTCTGTCTTCAGTCATGTGCAGCAGTAGAATGAATGATGCTGGCTACTACTGTACTGATATACAGTAGGCTACTAGGCTTACTTCCTTCCGCCTGCTCAGTCTGCTCACACGTGCCACCTGGCGGCTCTTTTGTGCACTGCAGCTGCTGGTGGAAAAAAATACTCCGGGAAGCCGCGGCAGGCCACGGGAGGCCACGGGAGGCCGCTGCAACGCCGCAGCGTTGGGCCCTCCCAGTTCTGCAGACCTCTGTATATGTCGCTATGCAAATAAACGATAAAAGAAAAAAAAATAGATACCTAGACATATAATTGAGTTTGCCAATTCAATTAGTCAGATTTAGCATCAGAGTTCTGTCACCGTTGCGGTTTCAATTTGTGTTGGATCATCTTTAGCAATGTCCTTGTGCGACACCATTTAGCTGTGCTGTTACCAGTGTGCTGCGACTGAACCAGTGTTGCCAACTCTTTTCCAAACAATGCTCAGAAATCATATGCTAATTTGCATATCAATATATGCTTTTTTTTTTTTTAATAAACACACCAGATATTTTGTTTATACAGGTGCTCTGCCCTGTCACAACCTTAAAGAGCAGGACCCAAAAGCGGACACGGAGACAGATCCAACGAGTAACAAGATTTAATTTGCAACAATGTAATTTTGTAGGCATGAGCAGGAGACAGGCAGGCAAGCAACGCTGAAGATCCAGGCAGCAGGCGTGGGATCCTGAACACAGGACTGAAGACAGCTGGCAGCAGAGAACCGCAGACCTGAACACAGGAAAAGTCATGAGTCAAAAATGTCTCTTCCAGGAAAATACAGGAACGAGCAAACACGAGAGAGGCTAGGCGTACTACCACGTATGGAGACTAAACAATCTGGCGACGAGTCACTGGAGAGCCAGGGTATATGTAGAGGCGTCTGGTGATTAGCTGATCACCACCAGCCGTGCAGCAGCCCAGGTACCAGGTGCAGATCTCCGCCCACAACACACCAACACTCAGGGGAGGGGGAAACACAGGGAGAAAAGAGACACACAAGACAAGACACTGCTGTCCCCTGACATGCCCAAGTCTATATAGGTGTAGTGGGCAGGGTGCAGTCCATTCCTTCCCCAGCAGCTGACATGTCACATCACCGTTTTTCAGTGGAGGAAGCCATGGAGCAGATCATGCTGCCCCGTGACCCCAACGATCAGTCCGAGGAGGACATTTACTCGTCAGAGGAGGACTCTGGAGCATCAGTTGTGGAGGAGGAGGATGCCCGCTCGCTGTCGTCCGAATCCTCCCTGAGTGATGACGACCCAACATGGGCCCCGGGGGCCTGGAGATGATGCAGGAGGAGAGAGAGGAGGAGGAGGCATTTCACTGGGAGGCGAGCTGTGGAGGAAGCGGAGGGAATGGATGGATGGATGGAGGAAGGGGAAGAGAGAGCAGAAAGGGGCTGGATGTCCAGCATCGGGGCCTGGCAGAAGACCAACCGGGAGACCTTCCGCCATCTGGGATTTCCAACTGCAGCGCCCCCCTGGGATCACGCGCTATGCGGCTGCTAGGGTCACTTCAGTCGGCACGGCCTTCCAGCTGTTCCTCACCCCTGAGATGATTGAGAACATTCGCCCAATCTCAAGGTCCCCCCTAAGGGCCTGTGTCCACCTAGCGTCTTTTCCTCAGGTCCAGCGTCTTTTTTCAGTTGTTTCCAATGGGGGGAGAGCGTATGCGGGCGCACATGGACGTCTAGAGAAAGTGCGCAACGCGCAGCGTCTATTTTCAGAGCGCTCCAGCGTTTTTTGTGCGCCCAGCTGAAAATATTTTAACTTTTCAGAAAGACGCTGGTGTCGGGTGCTCCTTTTCTGGCAGCTAATCATATGGAGAAACTATCGCAACAGAGACAGAATGGCTCAATTGTGGGAGCAGATTGGCTAGACACTTAATATTTCTGGTGAGTGTTGTGCTTACTGCTTTTAATAACGTAGCCTACCTGTGTTGTTAGCTTGCTAGCTGTCAGCTATCAAGCTACTACCGCACTGAACTAACGTTAGTTTCAGACTGCTTCCTTGTATATTGTGCGCTGGGATCAGCGCGCTCCCCAGCGCACTCCCAGCGTTTAACAGTCGGAAAAAGACGCTAGGTGGACACAGGCCCTAAGCACTGAGCCCTCACAGACTTAATTGACATCAGCTGGTAAGTGATTGAGTGGGAGAGGCTGCAAGGGGTCAACATGGTATAAAGAGGAATGGGACAGCGCTCTCACGTTACCCTGACAACACCAACAACAAGTGCAGCCATGTTTCTCAGCTTTGTGGGGTTGGGATTTGTTCTCTTACATTTACTTTTTTTTAACAATATTTTTTATTCATTTCAGTTTGCAAATGATTGTAACAGTGACAGTATAATAGATTATTTTGCAAACAAGTACCCGCTCCAGCCACCTTGCCCCCATCCCTTCACAAGACAAAAAACAAACGGATAAAAAAAACCTACATGTGAACTTCTTTTTGGTCACGGTAACGTTTGCTCCTTCCATCGTGTTTACCGTTTCTTTCACACTTCCGGGAAACCCCCTAGTAACCACGGTAACCCAAATATAGCATCACAACGCTATGAACTGTGGGAAATCCCCTCGGGCAAAGTCTGCAGAGCTGTGGACTTACGGAAAGTCTGCATTTAGGGCTCAAAAATGTCTGCCGAGAGCCCTCATGCACTTGATGATGTCACAGTGGGACAGCCCTAAGCCCTCGCACACCTCGCGGTCACGCGCCTCAAAGTCCGTGAGTCTGTGAGTGCGGACATTGAGATTGAGAACATTGTGTTCCACACACACGTCAGGGGTATGCATGCGCACAGTAGGCCCCGGCTGGAGGCCGCTGGATGGGAATGAGATTTGGGCCTATGTTGTAGTGTTGTGACGTTCGCGAACGACCCGAATCTATTGAACGGCTCTTTGCTATGAACGAAGGGAACCGAGTCCTACTTGAGAGCCGTTCGTTTTAATGTTGTGCCCAAATTTCACTGCCTGCCGCTCCCCACACAGGTTAGACATCCCGCCCTCCCTCTGCTAGTCCGCTGAGCAGGGAGCATGGGGCAGGGAGGATAGGTCGGGTGCACTCGTTACGCCGGGATTGCACTGGTTGCATTTGCGTTGCGTTGCGGCTGTTCTCCGGTTTTGCTCCGTGCTCTGTGCTCCGCCAACACTAACCGGCTGCGTGCAGAGCCCGTCACGGCTCCGCTCCGTCAGACAGCTAGAGTGACGAGACCGACAGGTGATCACGGTAAAACCGCGCGAGACAATTTGTATGTGGGATAAATACAACGACAAACAGGCAGAAGATCATTGTTCCCAACTGGAGAAGCAGAGGAGGGGTGGACTTGCTTGGTGTTGTCCTTATAAAAAGGATGGGTCGTGTCATAAATTATTTTGTGGTTTTCCACTTCAATTATGAACTTTTCCACATGTTTGTCCTCTGGCTTGATATTGAATGCTGTAAACACCTCTGCCCTGTTGATTTCATGCCTGGCTCCGCCCAACTTGCTGCAGCTTTGCTCCGTCATCCGTGAAAAATAGAAGCCTTGCGTATTTCTTTTGGAGAGCTCCGGAACGTCGGAGCTGGGACGGAGTAGACACACAACGCAGCGGAGTAGGTGGGCGTTGACACAATGATTAGAGTGGAAACGTATCGGCTCCGATGCCGTACCGCAGCGCAGATGGACCGAACATTTTTCATTATATTAGTGATTTCTCAGAGACACAGTAGTGCGCGCCCCATTAAAAAAAAAAGGAACGAGGAGCCGCTATTTTGAACGGCTCTCAGAAAGGAACGGAGTCATAAGATCCGGCTCCCTTCAAAGAGCCGTAATTCCCATCACTAGACCCAAGAAACCCCCGCAGCAACTCCCGGGTGTCTCGGACGAGCCTAACAAACAAACCAGCGGGGCCAATAGCGAAGCTAACACTGAAGCTAATGTTAGCTCACTTACACTTCGGGAGGCTATCAGCGAGATTATGATATATAAGATTATGATCATATGATTATGATACAAAATTGTATCCCTTTAAATTATATATTGATGTATTTATATTGTAATAATTGTATTTGTTGTATATGTTTATTATAAATCATAATTACATACACAACATATTCACCTGCACATTTTCACATGAATCACCTCAAAGTTTTCATGTGCACTCCAGGGCGTATCAAACAGGTGTTGTTTATTCATTTTAAGAATGGCATTTACCGGTTTTTGCAAATGAATTCTTCATATGTATGAGTGTCATTGCTTGATTTAATACATCAACTGGTATTTCTTTGTAAAGTGATCAAACCCATTGACAGTATTGATCAAACCATATCAACCTTAAGTGAGTAAAAAAAAAGGCAGCCAGGCCAGCAGGTGGCAATAATGCAGCAAAATTGGACTCAGCGACAACTACAAGCCGCTCTCTTTGTTGACTATTATGGGCTTGCTAAACCAGAGTGACCTGACCGATACAGGCTAATAGAGAGCCGCAGGAATGAGTCCGGAAAACATCAATGCTAACACTTCTTTCTTCGCTGTTTTCGCCTATGGGATTTTTGAATAAGTTTTTGGCGCGATGCTTCAAATAAGGTCTGTGGTTAACGCAAGCTTATTCAAACTCGAACCAGTGTTCAGCAGGATAATCTTCACACATGAGGACCACCAGTTTTTAAGCTTTTACTAGGGCGGCTAGCTAGCAAACGGCTAAATAAGTTGCACTGTTAAGTTTGACGGGGATATTATACGTCAATAACGTCATCACTTCAAAGGACGAACACGGAAATTCTCTTTCCCTCACCTGGTTCAGCCCGGGGTAATCAGTGCACAGCAGCGCACAAATTAACAACACTCCAGGTTGAGTGGTGACGTGATGTGGAAGCCTATGCGACACTGTGTAGTTCTGGATTATCTTAGCACGAGCTTTCAAGCTTTTTACTTCTAGGGCTCGCAGTTACGCTTCAAAACTCATGAAAGTGGTCCTCATGTGTGAAGATTAAGCTTGCGTTGCCCAGAGACCTTATTTAAAGCATCGTGCCAAAAACCCATTCAAAAATCCCATAGGCAGAAACAGTGAAGAACCATGAAGTCCGGGACTTCCGCGTTCTGACTACAACTAGAACGACCGCAACGCAGACTTATGCCTCCGCCATTAGTTCATTCTAATCACCATTTGAGGCAAATTGGAAGAGATTCCGTCAAGGCGCTCCTGTGATGTTGCGTTACAGAGCTTGGAAATTGGGTGTGTGAGAGGTCACAGTGACCTTGAACTTTGACCACCAAAATGTAATCAGTTCATCCTTGAGTCCAAGTCGATGTTTGAGACAAATTTGATTAAATTCCGTCAAGGCATTCCTGAGATATCACGTTAACAAGCTTGAAAATGGCGTTTGAGAGGTCACAGTGACCTTGACCTTTGACTTTTGACCACCAAAATCTAATCAGTTCATCCTTAAGTCTAAGTAGATGTTTGAGGCAAATTTGAGACAAGTTTGATTAAATTCCGTGAAGGCATTCCTGAGATATCGCGTTAACAAGCATGAAAATGGCGTTTGAGAGGTCACAGTGACCTTGACCTTTGACCACCAAAATCTAATCAGATCATCCTTGAGTCTAAGTCGATGTTTGAGGCAAATTTGATGAAATTCCGTCCAGGCGTTCCTCAGATATTGCGTTAACAAACATCGTACGGACGGACGGACGTACGTACGGACGGACAACCCGGATCCATAATGCCTCCGGCCTGGCTATCGCCGGCGGAGGCATAAAAATACGTCATCCCTACGTCATCTATAGCAGCTTCCAGATAAGACTCCAGCGGTAGTGTCTTTTTCCCGACTCTGGTAAATCAAAGACACATCTAAAATAAAGTATTTCAACGGTATGTTGCTAGAAAGAAGTTATACTTAACGTTTTCGCCATTAAACTACTTGGAAACATTACATGATCATTGTAGCAGTGGTTGAAGCACAATTTTAACAGAAATTTTGCAAAAATATTGACCAATATAGGAAACCCTTCCGTTACAACTAGAAATGGCTGACAATGCGAGCGACGGGACCGATATTGATATGATTTCGAGCAGGACGCTTTTTAGATGATGAAAACAACAATGATGTCTTAATTTCAGACCGAGATTATCATGCTGACCTGATAGACAGGGATCAGTGGATGAGGGACATCTTTGCAGACTTGGACGATGAGGATGAGGAGTGTGTGTTTGATACATTTCAAGCGGACTGGAAAACTATCACCCACGTCGGACTACCGCCGCAAGCCAGGGAAGATATCGATGAATAAGAAGATACATTATACATATGTGACCTGCTCCGACCAAATCAGTCGCTTGTCGCGCTGGCTGTTTGTCTAGAAAACGCGATTTTATCAGATAATATTTATTTCTGCTGTTTTGGGGTTTCATCAGATTATAGTAAAATAAAGCCTTGGCTTTCATTCTGTGTAAAGATTATTGTGAAATTCGACCGCTAAATATACTTTTGAAGCTCTTGAAGTTAGAGTGACAAAAGTGAAACTGCGCTGAGAGCCTGTTGCTCTGTGTTCTCACTCTGCTCCCTGCTGCACGTGCAGCGCTCCTCTGCTCCTCACGTTGCCAGTTAAACGGGTTTGGAAGTACTTGCAAATGGTAGGCTATATTATAGACTACTCTACGATTTAAAACAATGTTTCTAAAGTTTGTCAGGGTTGTATTGTGGAGTTGTGTTATTGGTTTGTTATTTTAGACTAGTTTAGGCTGTTTATGTAACGTTTTAACCTCTTAAAAATCTGCCTCTTCGGGGGTTATCAATAACGAACATGGCAACCCATCTCTGCCGTCTCTCTCTCTCCCCCCCTCTCTCTCTCTCTCTCTCTCTCTCCCTCTCTCTCGTTGCAGCTGCGCAATTTCTGCATCCAGTGACAGTCTGTCTGCCTGTCTGCCTGTCTGTCTGTCTGTCTGTCTGTCAGATTGATAGACTAATAGCCTACTAGTCAGTAATCTGCGTGATAATGTTGCTTGATTTTTAAATTCAATTCACAGATGGCAGACTGAGCTAATTTAGAATTAGGCTATTTGAATCATAGCCTAGGTTACTTTCAGTCTGTCTCTCTGTCTACTCCAGAGCCGAAACGGGTCTGCTATAGATTCTTTGTTGCTGTTATTTGTAATAATTATTACAACAATTACAATTATTACTACATTAATGTACAATTATTAGCCTGCATTAATGTAACCCTAATTAAAAGAAATAATGTGGGTGGGGCGTCAGATGATCTTGGGTGTTACAGAACAGTTGGTATTGATGATAATAATAATAATAATAATAATAATAATAATAATTGATAGGACTTATATACCGCTTTTCTACGTAGCCTACTCAAATATGCTTATACATGAATATTTCCCAGGGGTTAAAGGCTGCATTACAGTAAAGTGATGCCATTTTCTGAATTTACCAGACTGTTCTAGCTGGTCTATTAGTTGCCTTTACATAGGCTACTTTGTCATGATATCCACTGAGGTGTACTGAGATGTCATGTGTACCTGTTCAACCAACAAAAGTATCTATCTATCTGTATATTCGAATAGAAGACCAGGGGCCAAATGTATAGTGTTAATTTGGGCGTAGAGCTTTTTGGGCTTAGACAGATTTCTACACATACAGTACATGCACAGAGTTTTATACATTTGGCCCCAGAAGTGGTCGTGGTTGATAGGGAAAGTCCCATCAATCTGTCAAATTTATTTTCTAATCTAATATTAGAAAATACATTTGCCAGATTTGATATGCTGGCTCATTTGAAATGCTGTAAATGAAATAAATGAATGAAATAGATCAACTTAATTTGAGAGAAAGTCCAGTTTCAAGGATTTTCTAAGTGGTTTCCAGGACCTTATCATGACCTACCCCAGATCATAACACACCACCATGCACATTTACAGCCCACTCCAACCGGAGGTGGTTTCCAGACTTTACAAGTAGTTTCCAGGACAATCCAGGTGGGTTCCATGACCTTCTCATGACCTTACCCGCATCATAACACACTGCCATACAAATTCACAGCCAAATTTAACTTGGGGAAGTGCTTTCCAGGACTTTCCAGGTAGTTTCCAGGACTTTCCAGGTGGTTTCCAGGACTTTCAAGGTGGTTTCCATAACTTTCTCATGACCTTCCACAGATCATGACACACTGCCATACAAATTTACAGCCAAATCCAACCTGGGGAGGTGGTTTCCAAGACTTTCCAGTGCTTTCCAGGTAGTTTCCAGGACTTTCCAGGTGATTTACAGGACTTTCCAGGTGGTTTCCATGACCTTGCCATGACCTTCCCAGGATCATAACACAGTGCCATACAAAATTTCAGCCCAATCCCACCTGGTGTGTGGGCATGCACATGCAGACAACTTCAAGAAAAGATGTTTATGTCTCAGAATTAACGTCAAACTTTGAGGCCATTTTTCTCAAAAACATAGTTTGGAAACAGTCGCGACATAAAGGGGTGTATCTCCCTCAATTGTTGGACTACAAAGATAATTTTGATATCCCCAGAAAGCTGAGATTCTCCTCTTTCCAACAGTGTATACAACTCAAAATGTGTTTTGGGGTCAATGTGACTGATTTTGTCAGAGCAGGTCACATATTATGATGTGACTGTTGACACGCTACCCGAGGCTCATTGGGTGAGTGACATTTTGGCGAATTTTCCGTTGTATTTGAAGATGACTGTAAAACGGCAATCGCTAAATGTTACTCTTGCTGCAGTAATTGTCAATGTTTAGCAGAACCTATTTTCTCAGCCTCTATAGTAGCTCACAACATGACATAAACCCTTGGCTTTTCATTTGGAAGGGTTACATTTGCCCTAATGTTCATTAACATTTCTTAAAATGCTTTATTAATTTTTTTGGGGTTAAAGATAATAATGAACATTAGGGCAAATATAATATGAAAAGCCAAATGGTTATTTTATGTTTCTTGGTGCTACAGATCCTGAGATATGAAGGCTTTAGTGAACGCCGACCGCTCTGTCAACTTGTCCACAAAACCTCAGGTTTACAGGGGTTGTTTTCAAACATGCAGTAGGTTTAGAGTGCCGTTCTAGAGGCCGCGCTTGGGTATCAATGGGTTAAAACCGCCCAAATCTCATTTGCGCTGGCATTTTGGGGGCGCAGATGATTTGGCACGGCTCTAACTTACGCCTGCGACACTTGCCGCAAACGTTTTCCGCATCCCTGCCGAGAATTGCATCCCCACCATATTTCGGGGCTGTTTTAACTTAGAAAACAGGGAGGTCACGTCTACCCAGACAATTATATAATTTTTAAACAGTTAGGTTTCTGTATAAATCATTACAATATGCTCCCGTGAGGGCGGGGGTGCAAAACTCGGCATAACACCTGGACACTTGCGCGTTGCGGAATACTATCGTTAAGGCACGCAAACAGGTGTGCAAGCGCAAATAGGGGATATCGCATGTACCAAGATAGGGCCCTGCAGCCTGTTGCACCAGCTGAACGTAAGTTCTCTCTTAAGTTGGGGTGTAAAGTCCACACTAACTGCTACGTTCAAACTAGTTAGTTTGACACTAAAGTTGTGTCTTTGTTTAGTTGCACCACGGAGACGTAAGATACATCTTAACTAGTAGACCCTAAAGTCCATACTAACCAAAATAGTGTCGCGGAAAATGACGTTTTCACTTCCTGTAGCCAATCAGTGAAAAGCACGGTGGAAACGGTGTTTATTTATGGTTGTTTAATTAAGTGGAGTGAAAACAGTCGGGACATCTTGCCCACGGCAAATTAGTGCTTTCATATTTCATCGGTTACATGCCGCCACTCCGACGTTCCGCCACTCAGAAATATCGGCACTCAGAAATATTGCCACTCAGAAATCCCGCCACTCCGATTTTCATAAGGTCTGCCACTCCGAACTTGATTTGACTTCCAGTTCACGTTCAGGCAGCTGTCCAGGGTGCTGAACCGGCCGGGTGTCAGATAAAGTAGGCTACTCGGGCGGAGCCGCGGCCTGCAGTAGATCTGCGATTTCTTGTGTCTATATAATATATCTGGTGTCTAAATATTAACCAAACCTGAACTGTGAACCAAACCGTGAAAGTTACATCTTTCCCAAAATCTACTTTGAATTAGGGTATGGAATTGATTAAAATCGTTTTTGTCAATAAATATTTTCGTTCTTCTTCTGTAGTCTCTCTCTCTCTCTCTCTCTCTCTGATGCTGCTAAATGGGTTGCCTCGAAATGATTGTGGAGCCCAACAAAATTAAAATAAAGACGTGTTGTTCTAACTCCACAATGTGCAAGTTAGTAATAGGCTATGTGTCTCTATAGGCGGGTGCGCACAACGCACACACCCTGCTTACGGCCGGGACACACATCTTGCGTCTACCTACGTAGTGCGTGTGCGTGGCGTGATGGCTGCGGCTGGCACGCCCGCGGCATCCACACAGGCAGCGTGGCTGCGTTTCGGAAAGGCAGACAGTTACCGTCAAGGGGGGCGGAAGCTTCACTCTCATTCCCCCATACACATCCTGTTCAACTCTTGAGGTGACACAGAGCCTCGCAGTCTTGTTAACTTACAGTGATTTGAAAACACCAACAGACTGATACTTTTGTAAGTGAAACAAGTCACTCTACACATCACAGTGCAGGTCCCATGGCAAGCGTCCTTTGCAAAGATGTGACTCACCCAGAAGGGGCTATATCCCCCGCCACTGCTTCTTGACTGCAGTCATAGGCTACAGAAACACATTGGTGTGCTGCAAGCACGGCACGGACCACTTATAGTTTTTAAATCAGTTGGAAAGTTCAATCTCCGCTGATATGCAACGTGTTTTGTTTATTTCATTTTAAAGGGATAGTTCGGTTTGTTTGAAGTGGGGTCCTATCAGCTAGTAAGATACACTAACTTAATTAGGTACAGTGGTCTTGAAGCGGGGCGCAGCGTTGAACGAGATCCGGCACCCAGAGCAGCAGCCTCACCAGCTTTTTATCTGTAAGTCCTGGGGGTCAACAACTCAAACGTAATTTAGCCACCTCAAACAACGCCCACCTAAACTAATCGATATCTGTGTACATGCACGCTCTATTTTGACAATTTTCAGCGCTTTACTTTTCCGCAAAACAGCAGTTTCATTCGGCACTGCTTTTTTTCCCAACCGTACAACTACCGTATTCCTCCGCTAAAAGCCTGCACAGAGCAACACTGGATTACTCCGCAGTTATTTGGGGGTATTTTATTTCTCTCGGTTTGTTAGTGAAGACACAACAAATAGAATACACAAACGAAAATATGAGTGATTCTGATAGCGAGGATGATATGCCATTCACCTTGGTGACAAGAGGATACAATTATGAACCAGAGAGAATACAGAAGAGGAACTTTTGCAGAGAGTGAACAGGCAGAGAGATGCCTGCTGCCTAAATGCCGGGGTGCCCTGCAGACCTTTTTCACCATTCCCAGGATAAATTGTGGAAAATGTCCCAGACCAGAGAGGCCAGGTGACTTGTTGTCTCTAAAGTAAGTCAGTGTTTTATCTCTCTTCTAAGCCTTCCTGTTTTGTAAACCGCGGCTCTGTGCTCTGTGCTGGCTTTTAGCGGAGGAATACGGTAGTTCTACGGTTGGGAGAAAAAGCAGTGCCGAATGGAACTGCTGTTTTGCGGAAAAGTAAAGCGCTGAAAATTGTCAAAATAGAGCATGCATGTACACAGATATCGATTTGTTTAGGTGGGCGTTGTTTTACCTGGCTAAATTACATTTTAGTTGTTGACCCCCCATACTTACAGAGAAAAGGCTGGTTTGGGTGCTGCTCTGAGTGCGCGGTCTCGTTCCACAATGCGCCCAGCTTCCTGAACACTGTACCTAATTAAGTTAGTGTATCGAACTAGCTGATAGGACCCCACTTCAAACAATCCCAGAGCAGAACGTAAGAATCCACAACACCAGCCTAACTGAACAGTCCCTGTGCAGTACTTGTACTGTACTGTGAGCACAGACAGCGCTCTAAGTAACCCATGGCTTTGTCCAAAGTGCCTTACAGCACCCTGGAGTGCAAACATTTTTAGTAGGTGGCACCAACCTTTAACCTAGGTCAGTGATACTCAACTTGTGGCCCGCGATGGAATTGAAAAAAAAAAAAAAAAATTTACAGCACCTGAACGCAACATGCAAGATACCCGCTGAATAAGTGTGCAAATGTTCATGTCATTCTGACCAAGACTCCACTTCTGTTCTAGCATTTCAGTCTGGAATATGGAATATCTTTCAATAATCTTAGCTGCTAAATTGTCAAATACCGCCGTCTGCTTGCTACCCAGGGACTTATGTATGTACTTAACCTAACTAACTTAACCTAACGAACTATCCGGTGTGCACAACATTGTCAGACTAAACTCCGGCTGACACCCCAAAAACCTACAATCCGCTAAACAAAATACAAAATGTATATTGTTTGTTTATTAACTGGCCCCTGGCCTCCTATCATTTCACGAAAGTGGCCCCCGGGGAAAGCAAGTTGAGTATCCCTGACCTAGGTGGTGTTCGTTCGTGGCACGATTTAGGGTGTGGCTGAAGTCAGAGCCATCTAGAACAGGGTTTGTCTGTCCCTACAAAAGTAGACCAATCACTGGGCATCAAACTGGCATGTAGCTCCTTTGATTGGTGAGAGCCCTGGCTACTGCGGCTCTATTGACATTGTGAATAGCGCTCCCCCCGACATGTGTAAACAACGAGCCAACTAAATATTCCCTCACATCCACATGATTGCATCCAACACTAGACTGTGTCTTGTCTCATATTGAGCTACACATGACCACTACAGTTGGATTCCTCGTATAAAACCACCTCCTTACTTTTTTTTACAGAAGAATTCCAGGGCTGGCAGATTTGGAAGAATGGTGGCGATAGATGGAGTGATATGAATGATACATGGAGAATCGAGGGTTTGATGGTGCCACATCCAGATGAGACCATCCAGAAAGTCTTTGTGACCTCTAGCCAGTGAGTATGCAGCAGCAGAAGCACAGCAAATATTATGTGTGTTCATATACTGCCTTGGCTGTGGACAAGAACGTTTATTCTATTCTATTCTACAAGGCGCGCCCTATTGGCGTGTGTGTGTGTTGATCACTAAATGTTATTGCATCAGTCACAATCCTTGTTTGTGTGTGTGTGCCCATTATGATATTGTGTGTGTGTGTGTGTGTGTGTGTATGTGTGCCCCCCTATGACATCACTGATCAGTCTTGTCACAATGCTTCCTTGTGTGTGTGTTTATGACATCACTGATCAGTCTTGTCACAATGCCTCCGTGTGTGTGTGTGTGTGTGTGTGTGTGTGTGTGTGTGTGTGCCCTTATGACATCACTTTTGACATCTTCGCTGATGACATCATCACTGACATCACATCATTAGCTAATTAGCCTAATAAAAAAATCCGGCTCCGTCAGGTCACCCACACGGGTGCCCTTTACACACTCTCGCTCTCTCTCTCTCTCATTTTCTCTCTCTCTCTCTCTCTCATTTTCTCTCTATCTCTCTCTCTCCCCAGATGTGACATAGGTCAAGGCCAGTGGGTGCGTTGCAACGAGCTGGTCCAGAAGAGGTGCTACTACTCGGTGTTTGGGTTGAAGGAAGGAACCAAGTACCAGTTCAGGGTGTGTGCTGTGAACCAGGCTGGTGTGGGACGTCCCTCCAAGGCTACTGAGCCCATCCTCACTGCAGACCCCCTGGAACACACCAGGACCATGGGTAATACCCACACACACAAATGTTTCAGCCCGATCGCGTCGTAAAACGGCATCGCTGTGGCCAAACACAGAACTTGAAACAGACAGAGCCCACATACTCAATTTGAGATATATAGATCTATTCTATTCTATTATATTCTATTCTATACTGCAATGCACTCAACACATGTTCTGTTGTCTTTAGAATGTGTAAGAAGTCCCAACTGATTAACCTGGTGAAAGAGGGCTATAACCCCTCATTTATGGACCAGTTCCAGCCTGATATCAAGATCTCGGATTGGTAAGAAAAATATCCTACTCTCACTGAGGGAAGCTTCACGGTCCAAATGCCGTTTGGTCATACTTTCCATTCGTCCGTCAGGGCTACTCCGCCGTCAGGGTGACTTTCCGCCCCGAAAGCTTCGGGGTGACCTCTCAGGGCTACTTGACGGTGCCGTTTGGGGTCGGTGTCGCCAGGGCACCCTCCGACAGGGCTACCCCGTGCCACCAGGGACCCGCAGGGCATTCCCAATGCCCGGACCACCGGGGGCGCCATTGAGCCTTGCTTTGACCTAAAGCCCCGGGTTTGTTTCCGGTGGGTGGGTCCCAGGGTGGGGGCCACGCCCCTAATGCCACCAGGGCTACCCAGTGCCGTCAGGGCAACTTTGTCCCAAACACCCCCCGGGGGGCGGGGGATGTCGCCCTTGGCCCCGCCCACATGCCCTGAGGGCTACCCGGTGCCGTTAGGGCATTTTTGTCCCAAACCGCCCCCAAAGGGCGGGGGATGTCGCCCTTGGCCCCGCCCACATGCCTTGAGGGCTACCCGGTGCCGTTTGGGACAAATTTGCCCAAACAGCACCGGGTAGCCCTCAGGGCATGGTGGCGTGGCCAAGGGCGACATCCCCCGCCCCTTGGGGGGTGTTTGGGCAAATTTGTCCCAAACGGCACCGGGTAGCCCTCAGGGCATGTGGGCGGGGCCAAGGGCGACATCCCCCGCCCTTTGGGGGCGGTTTGGGACAAAGTTGCCCTAACAGCACCGGGTAGCCCTCAGGGCATGTGGGCGGGGCCAAGGGCGACATCCCCGGTGGGCGGGGAGTCGTCTGGGACCAAGTGGCACCGGGTAGCCCTGGTGGCATTAGGGGCGTGGCCCCCACCTCTCTGGTCTATTGCAGGTTTACCATCCCCCGACATACAGCACACAAAGTTCCAGAGCTTTTAGCCTCTCCAGGCCCACATGCCCTGAGGGCTACCCGGTGCCGTTTGGGCAAATTTGTCCCAAAGACAGTTAGATAGTAAGTAGCCCTGATGGCACCTTTGGTTCAAAAGTAGCCCTGACAGCATGCCATCAGGTCGACTTTTGATCCAAAGGTGCCATCAGGGCTACTTATGCATGTGGGCGTGGTTTTGACTTCTGGTTTTTTGCCAGCTGAATCCATACTTCAGGAGGAGTTCCCACAAGGAATCTGAGCGCCTTTCCTCCATTCCCCTAGGAGTGATAAGCGATTGTTTTTTCAACGTTTTTAAACCATTGTTCCTCCCCCCTGCCTAGGGGGTGGGGACCCCCGGTCTTATTTTCACAGGGTGTACTCTCCTATAGGGGGGCTACAAGCTGGAACCAAAATTGGAGCGCCACGCCCACCAGGGGAGTTGATTGATAGCGAGCCCTTCAAACTGATGGAAGGTCTCAGGGTTGTACAGGCTGACAGCTACCATCAGTCACAAGGCCTCACTATCAATTAACTCCCCTGGAGGTCCTGGTGCTCCAATTTCGGTTGGAGCTTGTAGCCCCCCTATTATAGAGTACACCCTGTGAAAATGAGACCGGGGGTCCCCTCCCCCTTGGCAGGGGGGACGAGCAATCGTTTAAAAACGTTGAAAAAACAATCGCTTATCACTCCTAGGAAAATGGAGGAAAGAGGCTCAGATTTTTTGTGGGAACTCCTCCTGAAATACTGATTCAGCTGGCAAAAAAACGGAAGTCAAGACCACGCCCACATACCGGAAGTCGCGTTTCGACCACTTCCGGTTTGGTTTGACTTCCGTTTTTTTGCCAGCTGAATGAGGAGTTCCTGAGGAGTTCCCTCAAAAAATCTGAGCCTCTTTCCTCCATTCCCCTAGGAGTTATTAGCGATTGTTTTTTCAACGTTTTTAAACCATTGCTCCACCCCTCTTCCTAGGGGGAGAGGACCCCCGGTCCAATTTTCACAGGGTGTACTCTCCTATAGGGGGGCTACAAGCTCGAACCGAAATTGGAGTGCCAGGACCTTAAAAAGGTGTTTTCGGCCCTTCAGGAATCGATAAAACAATGCTTTTCGGCCGCCATTTTGGAATGGCTTAACTTCATGACACCACATTGTACACACTGGTGTACACGTGTATCCTCAACACGTGTGCAAAAGATGGGGTCGTTGCGACTTCAGCAGGTCGTTCAGTTGCCAAAAAGCTGTTTTCGCTTCTCTCAAAGTCGTCTTGTGTCATATAAGAAATTGCAGTAAAATTCAGTAATTGAAGCTAGCACGAAAACAACTGTTTGACTATGTACTATGGGTTCTCTAGTTACACTGTAGAGATAATTACTGCTCCAGGTTGAGTGGAAGTTTGTCCCAGGCACCTAGGAGGCTGAAATTTTGCTGAATATAGCTGATTTCGTGTGATTTCAGCTGTGCGGGACGACAGCTCGCTGAGCGTAGGTGCGATTAGCGTAGGATTTGCTGAGAGGAGGCTTTAGACTGTCTCCTACGTGTCCAGCAAATTTGAAACGTCTAGCTTCATCGGCTGAATTTTAGTGAATTGTGGCATCCGACATTATGTCTTGATTCACGTGCATAGGTGTAAAGTTGATGGGCTTGCTGCCCGACTTCCTGTATAGGTAACTTCACGAAATGTGCCTGTCAGCTAGGGCACCTTTCAACGCCTACGGTCAGCAAATTTGAGCTTAATCGGAGCTATGCTACATGCCTGCACACCTCAAAAAGTATGAAAAGAAACCAATAAACCCTGTTTGACCTTTGACCTTTGAACCTTCATGTTCACTGTTTGATGCTGCATAGCTGCTAAGTATACAGCATCTGCACTGTATAATGTGTCCATCGAGCCAAATGAGTTGAGTGTATGTGTATGTTTCTGGGCCTTGATTAGTGGGAGGGGCCGGAGCCTCTCCTTCTGGTAGCTGTGTTTACAAAGGTCATTTGGAGAGTGCAACACCACTGACAGGTGAGAAAGTTTCTTGGTCATGTTATTTCTCCGAAATACACCAAAATTGCTCAAGAGATTGATTATCATGATAAAGCAGATGTTTTCTGTTGTCATATTCCACATTCCAATTCCACCTAAGAGACAAATTCACACTACACAGTCGCCAATCCTGATACAGAACACATAACTACTACTATTAAAACCGTTTAGCTTTGCCACTGATTGCTTAGCAGGTAACAGGTAAGTAATAGGTCACCAAGTGTTATTATCTTGACAAGTTTTGAGCGCTAACGCTAGCCAGCCAAGCTAACAAGCTGTAGTTTAGCAGCACGCTGAGCGCTAACGCTAGCCAGCCAAGCTAACAAGCTGTAGTTTAGCAGCACGCTGAGCGCTAACGCTAGCCAGCCAAGCTAACAAGCTCTTGTTTGCTAAACTAGCACAAACTTGAGCAAAATAAACTTTTGAACAACTTACTTATATGATATATGAGAAATGGGGGGGGTGTAGACGCCTAGACTGAAAGGAAGCATATTCAGCATTTTATGGACTAAACCTGAGTGGGGGAGTTTGATGATGTCTTTATTGATGATTTTGACACAGAATGAATCGTATGGCTCTCCGACTTGAGGCTCTGCGCCAGCATCATCTGGCCTGTGAAGCACGCTATGAGGCCGCCCAGCTGGAGCGCCAGCAGCTAGCTGAAGCTGTTATGGTAAGTGAAATCATGTATGATAATGCATCAGTCTCCTAACAGTGCCCACAACAAATTCACAAGATTACTTCTGTGTTTTTCTTGTCTAACACAATGCAGGCAGGCAAGATAAGGATTGCGAAGAGGGAGGCGGCAAAAGGGGTCTGCCGCAAGTACAAGGCCCGGAGGAGCGCCGCTTCACGGGGGATGGCTGACCCCCCCTCCTCCACTCCTGCACCTCCTCAACCCCAACCCACATCACCTGCCCCCCCCTCCTCCACTCCTCCACCACCACCTGCTGACCCCTGACACTGAGGGCTTAGGCCCTCCCTATGCCACTGTCCTCCTCAGTATCGTACTGTAGCAGGGGGCATCCCTGCTACAGTACGATACTGAGGAGGACAGTAGGAGAACATGTTCTATGTTCTATGTTGTGCTATGTTGTTATATGTTGTTCTATCTGTTGTTCTATGTTTAATAAAAACCTGCTTTTGCAGGAAAAAAGAAAAAAAAACTGCACTTGCAGGAACAAAAAAAACAAAAAAAACAAAAACAACCTCCACATGGAATCTGCCTTGTCGTGGCGTGGAGGCTTGCGTGCCTCTATGAGACTTTCTATTCCTCAAAGGAATAGAAAGTCTCACAGAGGCCAGACCAAAGATTCCACACGCAAGTATATTTATTTGAAATAACTGCAAAAAATGCACCAAGTGTTTCAGTTCAAACCCACCCTCAGGCAATGTGCTGTTAGAGTGTAGGACCCTGTGTGGGTTTAGGTCTTGCTTATCAATTATCTCCCCCAGTGGCCCAAAGACTGTCTCCTAGGTGTCCAGCAAATTTGAGCCAAATTTGACATACCCTACAACCCTACACACCTCAAAACATAGGAACAGAAAACAGTAAACCCTGTTTTGGGCCTGCTGGATTGACCTTTGAACCTTAACTCCCACAGGTAACTTCACGAAATGTGCCTGTCAGCTAGGACATCTTTCAACGAATACGGTCAGCAAATTTGAGCGTAATCGGAGGTACGTTACATGCCTGCACACCTCAAAAAGTATGAAAATAAAACAATAAAGCCTGTTTTCTGCGTGCTGGATTGACCTTTGACACCCACATGCCCTTTAGCTCACTCTGAAATCAACGTCTACCTAGAGAGGTTTTGAAACTAGTCGTTTTTGTTACTTTCTTTGTACATTTGACCAATAGAAAGGGCTATTACTCCACAAGGCCTTGTTTTTGGAGGCTAATATTTTAACGGTGCCATTGTCTCATCATTAGTGGCCAATCCTGATTAAAAAAAAAAAATAAATAAAAAAAAAAAATTGGCCATAGGTACCCTTTAAAATATCCGAGAAACAGAGCAGGATGCAGAGCAGCATCTTCAGTGGGCGTGGCATTGCTGCCTGGGCGCCGGCCAGTCTTGCACCTGTGTAAACAAACACTTGGGGCGAGTGAGAGAGGAGAGAGAGAGACAGAGAGATGAGAGAGAGCATCACAGAGAGGAGAGTTTATCACATGACAGCAGCAGCACAGTCCTTTACTCCCGTTTTCTGCAGTTCATTTCCAGTGAGAAAGGGTGAGTTTGCTTCCGTTTTTTGACTCAAAAGCAGTACAATTCGACAGCATTCCACTTTGAGAGCTAACTTTGACAGCTTATCACATCACATCAGTGAAAGGGGTAACTTTCTTGCCGTTTTTTCGGCGAAAAACACCCAAATTGTTCAAGAGATTAATTCACATGATGAAGTAGATGTTTTCTGTTAATATATTCGAGGGTCCAACTCATATTTCTCGTTTTTAATCAAACTATAATCAATAAATGAGTGTGTTTAGGGCTGAAATTGCTACTTTTTGCGCAATTATTAATGTATATTACATGTTAGTTAAGTACTTGACTTTACTTGACATGATGGGGAGGCTGGGGGGGGCAGTTGGCATGCTTTCATTTTAATTTTTCTCAGATTTATTTATTTATTTTTTATTTATTTATTATATGTTCTCTATTAGGCACTCAGTCACTTTAGGTTTTGGCTTGGCACACGGTCTGTTAGTATCTTTTTATATATTTTTTTAGTGTGTTTTTCTAATATTGTCTACTGTGTGTTTTTATTAACTGTATGTGAGCTGCTGGTACATGAATTTCCTTCGGGATAAATAAAGTTTCTACCTACCTACCTACCTACCTAGATACAAACTCAAGCGTGGTGTTATGTAGGAATGTTTGTTTAGTTTCTTTGGATAGATAAAGACTCTTGGGTGATGGTGGCTTGTTTTCATGATACATTTAGCATGAGAGGGCAGGTGTAATGGTTTGGCATGTGGTAAAGATTCTTTTTAAATTTATTTTACAGTAAAACAATGGGGAAGAGAAGCGGGCCGGAGGTGGCATGCCCCATCCCGGGGTGTGAAAGTGAGCGCCGCTATCGCCACCTGGCCAAGCACCTGAGGGAGCAACACCTCGAGATACAGAACAGCCAGGAGAGGTCCATTTATAACAACATGGCCACCCACCACTTGCCCCTGGAGGAGGGAAGCTGCCCGATAGCGTCGTGCTTAGGGAAACGCTTTAGGTGTCTTCGGAAGCACCTATTAGTACATCGCGAGCTGACGAGAGAGGAGATGTTCGCCGTCCGGGCTAGGCTACAGAAACAGGCCGCCTGTGAACTTTTGAGCCGCCTCAGGGCATCCAACCCTGATCCCCCCATGGCCACCACCATGGACCGGGATGAGGGAGGAGAATCGGAAGAGGAGCCCGGGCAAGCCCACGCACCCCCCCCACCTGAATTGAGCAACGCCGAGCTCCGCGTTGCAAACAGGCTGCTCACGGAGGAGAACAGGCGGCTCACCGATGATAATTCTGCACTACAGCGGGAGAACTTGGCCCTGCGGGCCAAATTGAGGGCGGCAGTGAGGGTAAGTGAAAACAGAGGGACAAGTTTAAATACTGTAGAATATCTAAATACTTATCCTTGACTTGGATCCGCTTTCTCTCTATGTTTCATTTCTACAGCAAGGTGCCATGCTCCCAGCTCCAGGTGACTCTGACGCCTCCTCCACAGAGGAACCCAGACAGCCTCCTCCTGCAGGAAAAAAGAAGGCTGCAAAATTCTGGCACATTAAGAAGGCCCGTCATAGGCCAGCCGTGGCCTCTGGATCATCCTCCACGAACAGCAGCCTGCCCACCCCCACAACTGTGAGTACAATGTATTACCTATATAATTATATGACTTCTTTATACATGTATATATACATGAATATGGACTATAAAGAATGCTGTTACGCCTACCTGACATACCTAGCTCATACCTGGAGTAACAAATTATACATTGCTGTATCTATGCACAGGTGCCTCCACCCGAGCAGGTGTCAGCGCCCTCATCAGATGAGGATGTGCCCGAGAGACACACAGTCATTGAAGTGAGTGAAATGTTGTACTGCCACAAGATTGTCTTCCTTAATGAATATGGAGTATAAAGAATGCTGGTACACCTACCTGACATACTTAGCTCATACCTGGAGTAACAAATTATACATTGCTGTATCTATGCACAGGTGCCTTCACCCGAGCAGGTGTCAGCGCCCTCATCAGATGAGGATGTGCCCGAGTCAGACACAGTCATTGAAGTGAGTGAAATGTTGTACTGCCACAAGATTGTCTTCCTTAATGAATATGGAGTATAAAGAATGCTGGTACACCTACCTGACATACTTAGCTCATACCTGGAGTAACAAATTATACATTGCTGTATCTATGCACAGGTGCCTTCACCCGAGCAGGTGTCAGCGCCCTCATCAGATGAGGATGTGCCCGAGTCAGACACAGTCATTGAAGTGAGTGAAATGTTGTACTGCCACAAGATTGTCTTCCTTAATGAATATGGAGTATAAAGAATGCTGGTACACCTACCTGACATACTTAGCTCATACCTGGAGTAACAAATTATACATTGCTGTATCTATGCACAGGTGGCTTCACGCCCAGGCAGCCCTGGTTCCTCCACTTCCTCCCCCCTTGTGTACCCGGTCTTGCCGGCGCTGATTAAGCGCAAATGGAAAAGCGCCGGTGCGCCTGCGGTAGCCCTGCCCGACGACATCCGTAAAATTTTCGCCGGCAGTGGCAAGGGATCGCAGATGCGATTTGTTCAGCTCCCGCCCACAATTGGTGAGAAACAACACACTCTGTACGTTTACTAATGACATACAGAGTCATTAGTCATACTAATACAAATGGTTAATCACTCATTTATCATGTGCCTTCACAGCTCGGTTCCTGGAGGAATACAAGGAGTACCTGCTCGGGGATCAAGAGATCCTCACCCCGAAAATGTGTCAAAATGGGGTGACGGCCCTGAGCCACATCAAGGCATACCTGGCCTACATGATGCAGGGCTGGGAGAACAAGGACTTCTGGACCTGGCATTTTATAAATAACTTGCGCCAGAGAAAGTAGGTGTAGTTATGACAACAAGAAATCACTAATTGTTTATGCCACAATCCCAATAGTGACTAAACACAAACTCATCTTTCCACAGCCTCCCTCACATCCTCAGACAGCTGGGGCTGGCACCCACCAGCCAGGTAAAATTCCTGACGGAGGTCAGCGAATTCCTGACATATTGCTCCCTCAAAAGACCCAAGGACAGCCGGGTGAGAGAGCAGGACTGGATGGTCTTGAGTCGGGCGGCCAAGAGGACCACAACACTCATCAACAGGACGGTGTCGCTCCACCGTTGCCTGGTCAAAGCCAGGAAGGAGAAGGCGCTCCTCCCCAAAGAAGCCCTTGCCACCTGCCAGGAAAAGGCACGGAAATTAATCCCCAAGTTACTGGGTAAGTCCTCATTCTACATATGTTTGTGTGTTTGTGGTATACCTGCTATACCTACCGTAAACCTGGAGAAATGTGTGTGTTCACTTACCTGTTATACATGCCTTAGACCTTGAGCAACAACGTTCTTATACATTATTCTAGCTGACCTACTCACTCGTACTCACCTCATACTTCATTGGATGGCTAATAATCTCGTCCCCCTCCTTCTCATTTCTCTCCCCCCAACCTGCTCTCTTTGGCTGTGTTCTTGATACAGCCACCATCAGAAAGGCCAAACCACCGGTCACGTCCAGGGACAAGGGGTGGAACACCATCAACCGCTTTTACGGCCGCCTACCTGGTCACTCTCTACGGAAAGAGGTCAGGGGTGCTAACCGGCATGACGGCGAAGGAGGTCGCCGGAGCCCACGGCAAGGATGAGACGGGCTACCTCATCAATGTAAGTTTAGACTGGATGTAAAACAGTCTTTAAAATTCATGAATTTCATTTCCTAATGCATGTATTTTGTTGTACTTGATCATGTTTAATGATCATTATGGTTTTGTCTGTTGAATCTTTTTGTCTGTCTCTTTTTCTGTTGCAGGTTGCAGACAGTAAGACGGTCAGGACTCACGCCTTCTCCCAAATTGACCTATACGCTGACGAGATGGGCTGGTTCCGGGACTGGCTGGAGCTGTGGGAGAGGACCCCCCCGAAGACCGGCTTCTTCTTTAACAGCTCGGGGCTTGGCCAGTCTCGAAACCTAATACGCCACTTCAGGAAAGCATGGACCGGGATGGGGCTGGAAGGGCCGCCGTCCTTCCTGGGCGTCCGCACTGCAGTCTCCACCTAAGGGCGACATCCCCCGCCCTCTGGGGGCGGTTTGAAACAAAGTTGCTTAAACGGCACCGGGTAGCCCTCGCGGCATGTGGGCGGGGCCAAGGGTGACATCCCCCGCCCTCTGGGGGCGGTTTGAAACTTGAAACTTGAGCCTTTTCATTCTTTTTGCATAGGAGGCAAACAGCTACTTACACAGGTAGCTGTTCATCTACCTCCTGCCTGAAACGGCACCTTTTGAAGTCTCATGCTTAATGTCACCTGTAGTTATTTTGAATATGGAAAGATTATTGCTGCAGCTATAAAAGCTTGAATGTATGTATGAATGCAAATTAGCCTCTTGGCTAAATCTGACACATTTACACTGTAGTGTGAACTAAAGTGTGGATTGATGTGTATTGTCCCTGTCAAATCAATCTTAAATAAATAAATAAATGTCTGTTTCTAGTATAATTGTAGTATAATTATAATAAGTATAATAGTATAATAGTATATTTTCCTTGTACACAAATGCAATACAAATTATGAATGCAATCTGCCAACTGTATAAATATGCTGATGATATGGTGTTAGTTGGCCTTATGAAGGTAGGGGACACAGTTAATGAATCTACATACTTCCACCACATTGAAGCACTTATTAAATGGTGTGAAGACAGTGCCCTTTATATTAATGGAGCTAAAACTAGGGAGCTGGTCATTGCGAGTCACCGCAACGCAGGTCATGATCTTACATCTGTTTTGATTGATGACCAGCCTGTTGAAACAGTAGAGGAGTTTAAATACTTAGGAACCTTTTTTGACTGCAATCTAAGTTTCACAGCCAACACAGAATACATCTTTAAGAAAGCAATGCAGCGTTTGTATCTAATCAGGAAATTGGATTCATACAAAATAAGCAAAAAGCTATTCTGGAGACTGTCTACAGGAGCCTTATTGAAAGTATTTTGACCTTTGACATGTGTACATGGTATGGGAATCTAGGAGCTAAGACCAGAAATAGACTGTCCCGAATTACAAACATGGCAAGTAAAATTATTGGGAAAGAACAAGAACAACTTGGATGTATTTATAAAACATGGGTGGCACGAAAAGCTAGACAAATTGTGTGTGACCCTGTACATCCCCTTTTTAATGAGTTCACAAAACTGCCCTCGGGACGACGCTACAGAGTTCCTGCAGCAACCAAGAACATCTACAAACAATCTTTCATACCAAACGCAATAAATCTGCTAAATTCATAAACGTCAGACTCATCCACATCAGAACCATGTCCGTTATCGCTGTCTGTAATGTCCTGTTGTCTTGTTATATGTTGTATTATGTACCCTATCATTTCCTGTGCTGTGTACTGTGTCTGTGTACTGTACTTTTCATGTGTGCAAGCAAACCTGTGAAGCCAAAGCCAAATTTCCACATTGTGGACAACAATAAATTTAATTGAATTTAATTTAATAATTTTCAATGTATGAACTAATTTTCAACGCAATTGTGCACAGCAGCAGCTTGACAAGACAGGATGTTATGCCTTTAGCACAGTGTACTTTTGGTGATGGTCATGTAAGAATCACAATTCTTTATCATCCCTGATTCTGAATTGATCCCCGTTTCCAAAAATCAATTTATATCACGATAATTGACCTCTCCTAAGTCCTGCCCCTTTTCAGAACCTTGCGTCAACTTTGTGTAGAGAGCAGCAGCAACTAGTGTGAAATAGTGAAAATGCGGGGAAAGCTGTCAAACGTTCTAAAAAAATATATATCTCAAAAACTATACATTGCATCGCTTATATTTTTGACATTTTGAGTGAGATCAGAAGTAGCTGAAGAGTTTGATCTACAGCAGGGGTGCCCAATACGTCGATCGCGATCGACCGGTCGATCGCGAAGGTAGTGTGGTCGATCGCATGGCATTAACTCATTGAGTGCCAGCCACTTTTGGAGAACGGACGCTCCCAGTGCCAGAGTTTCAGAGCGTTTTCAGTGATTTCTCGAGGCCCACAGAATATTGTGTGATATTACTATGTAAACACTGAACACGCACAAAGAACGATGAGACTCTATTCTATCATCTGCAAAAAAAAGTTTATTGATCCCATTTTCCGTTCTTTAGTTATGAGCCGGAGAAGATAGCTTGATTCATCCAAAAAAAGCAATTTTTTTCTAGAAGCTGAGATAATTGGCCTTTTGTGAAATTAATCATTTCAAGCACATCACTGACTCTGAAGCTAATCTTTTCTAATGTAGTCACACCTCAAAAATAATTTCCTTCAATAAAACAGTTTAGGCCAGGGAATTTTGTTTGGCAGAATAATATTTTTAGCTACAACCAGCAGCGCTGGCCCCTGCGTGCGCTGCTGGTTGCAGCTTCTTGCTGGTTTTGATTTGCTGCTGGTGGGTATCGGATATTCTGGCTTGCGTTTGTCAATCCTGTCCTGCTGCCTGGGTCTGTCTGGGTGTTGTGTGTGTGCTGCTCTGCGTGCCCCCTCCCCCCCCCCCCCCCCGCCCCGCCCCGCCTCGCCTCAACTGCACACTCCTCCTCCTGTCTGTGGTGGCTCTCTGCTGAGTTTGCTGTGCGCACAGTGAAGGGTGCGGAACAGCCAGGCTTTTTTACAGCGTTCCGCGTGTGTTTGTCACCGGCAACGATGCTTCCAGTTGAGAATAATAACTCCACGGTGTGGATGTGCGGATGTGCTGTGACTGTCGCAACCGACACAGAGCGGCTCAATTGTGGGAGCAGATTGGCTGCTGCAGGCACAGCTGCAGTAACGTGCTTCAGCATATCGATGCATACGGATGCGATGCGATTTCCGTTTCCATAACGACTTCTTCTTTGTTTTTTCCTTGCCTTTCTGTTATGTGGAGAGCACTGTCGCCACCTAAGGGTTCTGTAAAATAGGTTATAGACCTCCAATAGCTACAATAGTTGTACCAGAGATGTATCAGGGATTGATCCACGTCCCACCGTCAAAAAACGCAATTGACGACAACCGTCGTCATTGGCACTCTACGTCAGTATTTGAATTGACGACAGCTGTCGTCATTGGCATTCAATGAGTTAAGGGGAGGATTTTTTTTTTTTTTTTTTTTACTGTTTTTCCACTGTTTCCACTGTTTTTCCACTGTTTCCACTGTTTTTCCACTGTTTTTCCACTGTTTTTCCACTGTTCCACTGTTTTCCACTGTATACTACTGTATATATATATAAATAAATATGTTCGGTAGATCACTTTGACTTGGTAATTTTAAAAGTAGCTCCCAAGCTGAAAAAGTGTGGGCACCCCTGATCTACAGTATATATATGTCTGTATAGTGTTAAAGTTGTGTGAACTGTCAGTCTTGAAATGTGTGAATTTAGTAAAAAGTGCAACCTGGAAAGTTGAGAGTTCAAAGAGGGCATGGTCAGTCCTCCCCAATAGACTTACAGGCCCCTATCGTTGCATCGGCGTTGTTTCTAGGCCGAGTGCCTGGCGCAGCGCAAATCAGTAGGCGTGGACCAGCGCACTTGATATCTTCGTGTTGGCGCTACACGCAGCCTCAACCATTACAACCATGCCTTTTAAGCGTAAAATTATGCACCGTCAGTTCATTGGATAAGTGCAATAAACGAATCGCACGCTTGCCTTTTTAGCTCCAATTCCAGTGGTCCAGCAAAACCAGACAAAAGCCAAGCGCTCTGCCCCCCCCCCTCCCTTCATCCAGTCTGTCTGTCTCCATTATAGGCTATTATTCCATATTATTATGCTTCTCAAACCAATCTAACTGCAGTTTAAATACTGCAAGCATGTAAATACGCTACACTATAGCAAGATCAAAGTGAAAATAATGTTCTAAACGCATCGGATAGAAAAAAATATAGCCTATGGCTGGATGTCATGAGATTAGATGAAAGTTTGGGCAGAATGATATCGTTTTATCTCTTCTCCCCCACTGCATGATGCAACATCCTCTGAATGACACCTATCACTTTTACTGGATCTGATTACTTTATTCTATTTTATTTACTGGATTTTATTTTTGAGTAATTGTATTTTATTTGGCCTATATATGCCCCCACCCCCTGCCCACAGGCTCTGACAAATATGTTCATTCTCAATAAAATCTTCAGTAATCAATCAGAGTGGCTTTAAAAGCCAGATTGGCAGCAGCTGGCGCAGTGTGATCAATATGGCAGACCAAAACCGATCCACTAAATTCACAGCTGAGGAGAAATTGGTGCTGGCGAATCAGGTGATATATATGTCCACCATTCATTTTGAATAGCTACAAAACAACTCTTTACTTAAGTCGTTTATTCATCTATCCATCCAGGTTCAAATCTACCAAAAGGTCTTATTTGGGGAGGAGAATTACCCCGCCGGGAGGGCTGAGGCCTGGCGGAGAATAGCTGCCAGCGTCAGCTCGGCGTCTGGCACTGTCAGAACTGGACTGCAGTGCAAAAAAAAGCATGACACTGTCAGACGCCGAGCTAAAGAAAAGCTGGCAGCCTCTCGCCGGGCCCAGAGCCAGACCGGCGGGGGCCCCCCTCAAGATGACTCCGACACACGCCTAACCCCCAGTGAGGAGGTCACCGCAGCAAGCATCCCCCCGGAGATGATGGGGGGCTTTGGGGGACCACAGGTGGGCGGTAAGTAATCCAATTAACTCTTCATTTATTCCCTTTGTTTAATTATAGGAATAATACCATACTAATCCAATAACAATCGATAATCATAAAGGCTAGCGGGAGACTACCACACTATCATTAGAACCTATCAATAAATGTGTATTCAGTACAGAGTAATCAGCAGTGTCCGGTGTGCGTAATGACTGCAGGCACATTTGTTGGACACGTGCTTTGCGCACTGATGGGATCAAGCCATTGTGGAATGGAGCTCCTGTCAGAACAGCAGATGTAGTAGAGCTAATCAGTGCAAATATTCACATAGAACAGTCTTCATTCAGAGTCGGTGACAAACAGATTGAGTGCTCATACAATTATTTTATTTACAGCAGTGGACACCACTGAGTCGGAGGGCGAGGGCGAGGGCTCTCCTCCCATCCACTCCCCCTCCCCTCCACCAGGACCATCTGAGGTGTGCGGCCGCGACGGCCGCTCCCGCAACCGGCCTGGGTCGCCGACAGGCCGCTCGAGGCCCGGCCGCTCCCCTCCCAGGCACCCCCCCTCCCCTCCACGTCCGGAACCATCTGGGTTGAGTGGCAGCAGCGGCGCCCGCTCCCGCAACCGGCCTGGGTCGCCAGGGACAGGCCGCTCCAGGACCGGCCGCCTGCATGCAGCGGAGAGCGAGCGCTTCCTCCAGCTCCAGGAGGCCGGCTTCAACATAATGGAAGTCGGTTTTAACCGTCTGGAGGCCAGCCTCTTGGGGCTGAGGGAGGAGCTCCGGGAGGTCAGGGAGGAGATGGCCTGGACGCAGGACGGCCACCTGGGGCGGCTCACTCAGGCGGTCCAGGACTGGGGGGTGCGCTGGCTGCTGCTGTCGCTCCTCAGTCAGCTCCACTGCTGCGCCACCCACCTTCGCCACCACCAGCGCCTCATAGAGCGCCAGCGCTGCTCCGCTCCCCTCATCTCCTCCGTGATGCCCGGCGTCCTGTAAGGAGAAGAGGACGGCCCCCTGGAGGGAAAGGAGAACGTCGAGGACGCCCCTATTAATTTCATCTTTTGCTTTGTCCCTTTTGCTTTGTCATTGTTTTTCATATTTTATTTAGAATTGTAGCCTAATTAAATATCCCCCTCCCTTGAGATCGTTTTGTGTCCAGTCTTTCTTGCACTTAATGTAGGCTACACGGCACCTCGGACAGCTCCGCTGCCACAGACGGGGGAAACATTTGGAAATAATTCTAACTACTCTGCTTTGCACACAGAAAATATAAATACAACAGACAATTCTGTAATGAATAGCTGTAATGAAGAGTGGGGTTTGAAGACGCGCTACACAAAAGTTTCTCCAGTTTCTTTCTCTCTTTCTCTCTCCCTTTCTCTCACATTAAACGATATACATGCCTATAATGTCAATTATCTGAATGAAATAATAATACATATTAATTAGTAATATTAGTAGCCTAGCTAATTTCGGGGGGGGGGGGGGGTAATAAAACGTTGAGCTATATTAATACAACGTTAATATTGCTAATCAAAATGTTCCAAAACGATTTTTTTATACATCAAATATGTGTAGTTAGACAGCTATCCCATTTGAAAAAGATCTGACAGATATAACTCTGCTGCTGTCTGGATGCTGCACATAAATGGGGATGATTATGATAGCCTAGACTAAATAAATGAAACTGTGCATTGCAGCTTCACCCAAAGCCTGAGAAGGGTTGCCACTATGCTGTAATCTTCCAATCTTATATTCTATTGTGTTCTAAACTATTTTTTTCTATATATTCTATTCTCCATTCACTATCCTGTCCCCGGCGCACTGAATAGGCCTGCTTTTCAAAAGCGCAAAGCGCTAAATTTACGCCAGGTCGGAAGATATAATTTAAGGCCGACACGCCTATTCTGGCCCATTCTGGGACTGCGCCACGCCCATTCGGCCTAAAGCGCATTTGGCAGCGTAAAGCCATGTTGATATCTTCCCGAGGCAGGCGCAAGGCACGTTTTTTTGCGTTTAAGGCCCGTTTTAGCGCCGAAGGCCTGTGGGAGAATAGGGCCCACAGTGTCTATTATGACAGGAAAGGGAACGTTGACATAGGTTCTGAAAAGGAGTGGTCAATTGAGAAATACTAGAAGTGCGACACTTGCCGCAAACGTTTTCCGCATCCCCGCCGAGAATTGCATCCCCACCATATTTCGGGGCTGTTTTAACTTAGAAAACAGGGAGGTCACGTCTACCCAGACAATTATATAATTTTTAAACAGTTAGGTTTCTGTATAAATCATTACAATATGCTCCCGTGAGGTGGGGATGCGTTTACGCCGGCCGGGTGGGGGTGCAAAACTCGGCATAACACCTGGACACTTGCGCGTTGCGGAATGCTATCGTTAAGGCACGCAAACAGGTGTGCAAGCGCAAATAGGGGATATCGCCTGTACCAAGATATGGCCCTGCAGCCTGTTGCACCAGCTGAACGTAAGTTCTCTCTTAAGTTGGGGTGTAAAGTCCACACTAACTGCTACATTCAAACTAGTTAGTTTGACACTAAAGTTGTGTCTTTGTTTAGTTGCACCACAGAGACGTAAGGTACATCTTAACTAGTAGACCCTAAAGTCCATACTAACCAAAATAGTGTCGCAGAAAATTACGTTTTCACTTCCTGTAGCCAATCAGTGAAAAGCACGGTGGAAACGGTGTTTATTTACAGTTGTTTAATTAAGTGGAGTGAAAACAGTCTGGACATCTTTCCCACCGCAATATAGTGCTTTCATATTTCATCAACACTAACCAAAGGAGAACGTTTGTTTAGGTTCATATTACTGTTAACGTTTATCTGTGAGCTCTTTATCAGTATTGTAGGCTAATTTACCACCATACTGCCTCGCTAAATTGTTGCGGTTATTTTAATTTGTATGCAGTGCTGCAGCTTGTGGGAAACAAAAGCGTGAGTCATAAATATCAAAGGATGTAACAATTGATCACAGAGAGCACGTTGCAGACGCAAAACCACGATGCGCCACGGTGCCAAGTTGCAATCCGTGCCAACTGCTATTGTACCGAGGACTTTACACCTAGTAAGACGTAGGTGTAAAATTTAAGTTCTAACTTATGCCTAAGTTGTAACTATTTCACTTGGTGCGACCCAAATATTTTTAATAGTGCGTAAACTCGGACTTAGTGAGACTTTACGTTCAAACTAGCTTATGTTTCAACTTACGCACAGCTGGTGCAACCCACTGCTGATGTACCAAGATAGGGCCCCTGAACTCTTGTCCTTTCACTTCTTTTGAGATGGCCCCCATACGCACACACACGCACACACAGATGCTTTTGGCTTTAATTGAGTGTACCTGCTAGTGATGCGCGGGCCGCAGTTATAACCGCGCTGGCCGCGGGGCGGGTCATAAAAATAAACATTCTGATTAATAGCGGATGGGTTGCGGGCGGTTGAAATTATGTATCATTAATGAGGAAAAATAATGTTAATTACGTTCTCTAGTCTATGAACGTATTTTAAGCTACATTTTTTGTCAGGCACATTCTTAGTCGTCTATTATTGTAGGATCCTCAAAGGACCCACGGCAGTGGTAAACAAAACAATGGCCATGTGCTAGGTCGCTAGGCTCCACTTTTGGTCCATATAGTCAATGATGTCACCCTCAAAGAGGAGTCTCGGCTGAAGACGTGTTTGAAGAGAAGACGCGTTTGTATTTTCCCATAAAATGAGGCAATCCAGTAAACTAAACTTAAAGCTATATCAGCCGAGCAGTATTTTCCCATAAAATGAGGCAATCCAGTAAACTAAACTTAAAGCTATATCAGCCGAGCAGCATTTTGGTAAACAAACCGCGTCACTGGGTGGCAACGGCAATGGAACCCTATGGAGCGAGGCTTGAATGTCTTGACTCTAGCCAGTTAACTCTGTTTAATTTTAAAAACTGCGACAGTTCACATACCTTTAACACGACATGCATATATTATACATCAAACTCTTGAGCTACTTCTGCTCTCACTCAGAATGTCAAAATATAAGCAATGTCATGTATAGTTTTTTGAGATATTAACGTTTGTTTGGCACAACTCATACTGTTAACTGCCGCATTTCTGGGTGTCAAGTGACGTCACGCTGATTCGTCCTATAGCGTCAGCCGAGTAAGCTACATGAGGGCAAGTGGTGGACTGCACATAATACAGCATGGAAGTTTATTTGGAGTCTTGGACTGCAGCGATCGCACCAACGGCAGCAGAAACCGTAAGTTTGCTCCTTTTATAGCGTCGTCGGCTGCATGGCGGGCGCGGATATATAAATAGTATGAAATAATTTGCGCGGATTTATGGCGGGCGGTTGGTTCATGCATAGACACGGATTAGGATGGCATAAAAGCTCATCCGCGCATCTCTAGTACCTGCTGCAATGTACATCCTGACATGGAAAATTAGCACCAGCCACCAGCCAAATGCTGGTATCTGCAAAGTGGCTGGTAGAATTGCTTCACTCACTCACCAACAAACAAACAAAAATGGTAATCTATTGAGTGGCTGGTAAAATGTAAACAATGCGACAAATTGAGGATGGATTGCGATCTGATGGTGGTCAGGGACGGAGTTGCCCATTTTTCCGACCTCCCATTGTTCCGACCTCTCCGCGTTCCGACCTCGCACACACACACATAGGCCTACTACACATTCTGTCTGAATCCCATTTCCACACAGAATCTATCTCCAGGTGCTGCAAAAGTCATACATAAAAAAACACTGATTAAATAGCACGATATCTGTGGTGTTTGGAATCAGTGACATATCACAGACTATAGAGCAGGCCCGGCAACCTTTTCACTGTCGCATGCTGTCTCATGTCTGAACGCTGTATTCCAACAGCGCTCTGAATGGTCGCATTGTTGAGATTTATTACATCATAATTGCTTATTTGTTATTAGTGAGGATCATTTTAGATCATTCTTACAATTCATAGCATCAAGATGCGGTAGTTTGAAGGACCTATTCATAAAATAGCTTGTCAAACGGCTGCGCTGTAGGTTAATGTTAGTTTTGTGCAGGACCAAAACAAATCAACATGAAGAAAAAGGGGAAAAAAGGCCGCACACTTCAGCTCCCTTATCTGCATTTATTTATCACATCCTATAGACCTTATTCACAGCGCGGCCATCTTGGATTACGCCATCGCACGGGGTGGCAACGCGTCTGAGCCTGCGTTACAACCCATTGTAAACAATGGGTGGTCCCAAAACCTGAGTTCTGTTCCACCAATTTCTTTTGACCAAATTGATAAATGGGCAGATGACAACGTCAACATCCCCAAAAGGATTCAAAAGAAGGGCTACAGTAACTGGATTGAAGGGTACATCCACGATATTCAAGGTAAATTAGGGTGCAACCTTACTGTGTACAAAGACTTGCTATCTGTGCAGTGCTTGCTCCGCCGTCATATTAAATTCACTTATCGTGATTTTTGCATGTTAATCATGAATCAATCTAACACGATTAATTTGTACTTTAGTAGCGCTAACATTGCTGACATTGTCAGTTAGCTGTAAGTAGATATTGGCCACTTGTAGGTGCTATGACGTTTCCATGCTAACATTGTTTTATTAAATGGATGAATGAGCGTTATTCTATCATTAGTACTTTTTCAGGTTTAACGTTGAAGGATACGTTCATATCAAATTACATAGCGCTTCCAGGCTATGTAATTTGCAATGCACGGCCCATCCGTTGCCCCCCGGGGGTGAGGTGACCTCACTCAGTTTATTTCCCCTGCGGTGTACAGTGTCTAATATATTGATCTATAGTCTTTCTTGCCTTACCCACTGAATGGGGTCCTAAGTCTTTCTTGCCTTCCCCTCTGGATGGCAGACCATTTAGGCTTTATATGGTGTGAATTTATGTAGCAAAGTGTTTCCCCCCTCTGACGTAGGGTCATCTTTGATTGAACAGGCTTTCTGAGTGCCGTTCCCATTTGAATCGGCTTCAAGCTGAATGGACTAGTAGTAGGCCTCCCCGTTGACGTTTGACCTTCCATATCCGTTTGTATGGATGACAGGTCGATGAGGTGTTCCTCATCAGGTGGTGCAGTCTGAATGTCTGCTATTGGTTGCAGTTGCACCCCTGTGTCTATTCTACTAGCTCCATCCTCTGTCTGCTGAGGTGTCAGACAGACGATGTCCTGCATATCCAATGCTACAGCAGGGTTATGTGCAGTATGTTGGTCCACCCTTGGGCCCTGCTTTGGTTCTATGTGACTCCGTATGGGTGACCCTAGAGGGGTGGATGAGTGGTCAGGTGGAGGAACGATGGTTCTAAGGGAGGTCATGGTGATAACCATAGTCTTGGTCTGTACCTGTGGAGGGGGGCCTTGGTTACCCTCATACTCCACATCTGTGATCTGGTTATTTGCACCCTGGACTAATTGCCTTGTCTGGGCTGTCCTATCTTTTATAGGTCTCTGTGGCCATTGCTCCGCCACCCTTGTTTGTAAGAGTGGTGGTGGGGAGTCCAGGTCATCGCTCTCCTCACCTTCCTCATCATCCTCTTCTGACTCTTCTCTCTCCTCTATTTTGGCCACTATGAGTGCCTCTGCATGTTCCAGTGTCTCATATTGTAGACATTTCCCTAGGTTACGTGTAGCCCATTTTGCAGCTATCTCAAACGGGTCCTGCCATCCCTCTGTAGACATCTGTGGTAGTGAATTTAATTCACCTTGCAGTGATGTGTAGTGATCACGTAAAATCAGAAGGGTTGTATGTTCCCAATTTCTAGCATTGCCTTCAATCCAGCGCGTTGTTGCTTCAATAGGGCTGGCTGGTTTAATTACCGTAGCTAAATTAGCAGTGATTTTACTGATGCCAGGTGGGGGCCGATCCTCTATGACGTTTTTCAGGTGGTGTGCCAATTTGATGATTTTATGTATAGCACACGCACCTTTAACCCAAACTCTGGGTCATCAGACCGAGGTGTCTCTTCCTCACCATGTCTGTCCCTGTGGGTGTCATATTTCGCAAGTCCCCCCTCTCTCTTGGATTTCTGACGGGGCTGTTGATACCCCTTGTATCGTTTTGTGTCCACGCCTGGGTCCCCAGGTCGTGGATTGTGTACAGACTTGTCTTTCACATTACGTGGTGCACTGTATGTGCTACGTCTGTCCTGCCAGGCATCCGTTTTGAATGCCTGACGTAGTTGTTGTTTATTTTTATCTTGTTTATTCCGAGACATGCTGTGCCTCGGGGTTTCCAAAAAATTTGGCTGAAAGCCTAGCTCTTGATAGTGCTGTTGTGGGTATACTTTATCCCTCCCTATGCCTGTCCTAGTGACAGATGCATATGTGGGACGTGCATTGCTTTTCTGGATGTTTTCTCTTGAGAGGTGGTGTGTGGTATAGGGTCCATGGCGCGCTGTATTGCGGCCTCTCTTATAGGACACCTGTGTCCACTCCTCTCCATCTTGATATCTATCCATTAGTCCAATTTGTTTTTGTTTACTTCCAATTTATATATTTTTTTTATAGTATTTTCACTAATTGGCTTTATGTAGAATTGTCAACTCGCTTTGTAACGACATTTCGGTCCCAATGGACCTTCTTCAGGTTAGCTCGTTGACAAGGAATTGAAAAATCAGCTCGAAGCAATGTGTTACAATGATGTGCTCTCCTTCAAGGTCTGAGAGAGAGTGAGAGAAAGCAGCAGGAGAGCCGTCCTTTATATAGCCGTGTGGGAGTGGCCAACTTCAGTGCACCACAAATTAGGTGTTTTAAACGCTATTATTGTAATTTAATGATATTTCTACTTGACTGGTGATTACCTCTGTCACAACATAGCCTTTACTTAGTACAATGAATAAATTATCGTTGTCAAATTATTTTTAGTAGCATGATGGCCCTTATAATTTAGTGTTTTTGCAGGGGGTGTCCCTTGCAAAATTAAGCTGTTATTGTAATCTAATGATATTTCTACTTGACTGGTGATTACCTCTGTCACAACATAGCCTTTACTTAGTACAATGAATAAATTATCGTGGTCAAATTATTTTTAGTAGCATGATGGCCCTTATAATTTAGTGTTTTTGCAGGGGATGTCCCTTGCAAAATTAAGCTGTTCTTGTACTTTTAATGATATTTCTACTTGACTGGTGATTGTCTCTGTCACCACATAACCTTTACTTAGTACAATGAATGAATTATCATGGTCAAATTATTTTTAGTAGCATGTTGGCGTTTATAATTTAATGTGTTTGCAAGGGGTGTCACTTGCAATATGTTGCTGTTGGACATCCACCCTACCACAGTCTTTGTCCCAGTGGCCCTTACTCACTTTTAAAATTATTATTAGGATTAGATTACTGAATAGGAGTGTTCCTTATATTTTATGATGTTATTTAAGATGCCTTTGTGGTATTTTTGTTGATATATGCAGTGTCACTCAAGGTGCCCTACTGCGAAAGTCGTCCCAACAACCCTGTTTTACTGTAAATTGTGCTTTCATAGTGTAAGTAGTGACTGTTTGTCTTGTCCACCCTGCTCTATTGATATATTCCACCTCTGTATTGCATCTTTTAACTTGATCATACTACAATTGTCCTCATAGATCATTAACACATTGAGTGCCAAGGACGTCTCTGGACGTCCTAAAAAAATGTAACGAGGAGTGCCAAGGACGTCTGTGGACGTCCTAAAATCATAATTCATATTATTCCATAATTCTGCTGTTTAAGGTCGTACCTAGCCAGTGAGCATGAATCCCTTCAAGGGATCACACGGCGCCACCTTAAACATCGACACGGGAGCTGCGCCACCCACCTCAGATCCTTTACTTTGTGCAGGAGACAGCAGGGAAAGACGTGATCAAAGTGGAAACCGATGCATGCTTCAGCCAGAGCGTATAGATTGCTCTGTCTGCAGCGGACAGTTGGCTCGGCTGCATCCGCGCACACAACTGAGCTCTTCTGCTTCTATCTAATCTGCATATAGTTTCTCAACACGATTCCCTGCCAGAAAGCCAGCACCCGAAGCCGAACGGCCAAGCCTTTTCGTTCAGTCGCGTTTGGCATTTCCTTGTTGCGCGCTGGGATCCGTCCGGGGCAAAAACGGAGTCTGTGAGAAAACAGACTCTGTGTGGGGAGGAGCCCGCAGCTCAGAGGTGGAGAGGGGGGGAGGGGAGGGGAGGGGGGGGGGGGGGGGAGAGGGGGGTTCACAGAACAGCAAAAAAAAAACTGCAGAAAACCCTTGAAAGTGCTCTTGTTTCAGAGGCTGTCATTTCATAATGGAACTGTCTAGAAACAAAATGTCTTCTTTGGAAGAAGCATGAGTGTCCATTGTTTCATTAAAGTCCAGTCCTGTCAATATAGCCCTAATAGAAAAAAATCTATAGCTGTTTTCAACTGAATGGAAGTGAATCTGGCACAGGCTCCAGACAATTTTACTGAAGCGCTGTGGCACTCAATGTGTTAAGGCCATGTTGAATTAGATCATATTTTTTACATGTCCCTGCTCTGGTTAGGGTTGGGGCTTATATATCTATATTTGTATAGCTTAAGGTCAAAGGTTAGGGTTAGAGTTTTGATCAGGGCCTTAGAGTTAGGGTGAGAGGTTAGGTGGGGTTAGGGTTAGAGTAAGGCCTTAGGGTTAGGGTGAGAGGTTGGGTGGGGATAGGGTTAGAGTAAGGCCTTAGGGTTAGGATGAGAGGTTGGGTGGGGTTAGGGTTAGAGTAAGGGGTTGGTTAGGGTTAGGGGTAGGGGTTGTAGCACTCCGGCAAAGCCGGAGTGCAAATGCACGGGCCATCCGTTGCCCCCCAGGAGGGTGAGGTGACCTCATCTTCTATTTAATCCCCTGGGATGCACAGTGTCTAATATGTTGATCCATAGTCTTTCTTGTCTGACTCTCTGTATGATAGTCCATTTAGGATTATGCTGGATGACTGTAGCTTGCACTGCCAGCCATCCATGATTAGAAAAATGGCGTACTAGAGGTGTCTGTGTATGATAGGCCTCTGTCGCCCATTGCCAGGCTGTCCCCCTGGGAGTGACTGCTGAACGGACCTGTGACGTAAGGTTTCTTTTCTTGTCACGTTTGACTTAACAGGTTTCATGAGTGAGCTTCTCAGTTTAATCGGTCCAAAGCTTATGTTGGATAAATTGAGAGGAGTCTTCTCTTTTGACCTTTCACATTCCATATCTGCTTGTATGGTTGTCAGATCGATGAGATTGATTGATTGATTGATTGATTGACTTTATTTGGTGAATGTCAACAAAGAGACAGGGAATACAGACAATCACCGAGGATATATACACAATAAGCCTAGGCTTGTTTACATTGCGGTCCTCTAACAAACAACATAAGGAACAAAAACAACACACGAATGGGTATCACCTTCTATACTCAAATTAAGATTTTTAACATCATTACTAGATTGAATAGGAATAATGGCACACTTGACTATTATACAATACATAAACATTTGTTGTTACATGTAAGGAATTAACATATACGGAGAAAACAAGAAAAACGAGGAGGGGGAGGGAGTGGGTTTGCGGGGAACGGGGGTTAGCAGTGGGAAGTGGAGGGAGTAGCTCGTCCACACTGGACTGGAGGCTATGCTATCGCTCATAGCAGCATCCATATATCTATGGCTCCAATAAGATGTGACCGAGAGAAGGAGGGCGGGGTGGGGGTGAGCGTCCAGGGAGGAGGTGCAAGTGCTAGATAGGCAGGACCAAGGCGGCATGGGAGGGGGAGGATGGGGTGTGTGAGTGTGTGCGTGTGTGTTTGAGTGAGTAGAAGTGTGGTCAGGAACAAGCTCTTCACGGGGAGAATTTATCTTTCACCAACAGGCAGTTTGGGGGTCCGAAAGAAAACAATGGTGGATAATTTGGTTATCGGAGTGAAAAGTACATTCCAATTCTTTCCATCCAAGCTCGTCTCTTCAACTTAAACACTTCAGTCCCGTATTATTTCATCATCTCCAGGATCTCGTCCAATTTTCTGTTCACGTCTGCAAACATACCATCCACCTTTAGAATGCGATCTGTGATCGAAATAGTCTGAGTGTTCACAACACGGGCCAACTCGTTAATCATGCCCATGAGGATGGGTAGCTTGGGGCTCTCACTTTTCCCCATCATCGTGGAAATTTATCGATAGACAACGGCGATGCTCAATCCCAGTAGCAAATGTCCTGCTATCATAAATCCAAATAGGAAAACATCTTCGACGTCCTCGACAGTCAGAATAGCAAGGCAGAGTACCCGCCATTCCTGCCATCCGTCCATAACGTACCCCGCGGGAAACATCCTGTCGGGGCACACAGGCTCCCCAGATCCTGCATTCCTCGTGGAGATAATCTTATCAATTGCGTTGAGAGACCAGCTTATTAGTTCCATAATTCCTCAGGTTTTTGAAGAGACAGTGGAAAGGAGAAGCTTTTTGAGCAGGGAGCAGGCTCTAGGAAAGTGAGAGAGAGCAGGAGAGAGGAGGATTTGCGACCGCCCAGGTCAGAGATCATCCTTGTCAGATGATACCGTGTGAATATCTGTACCAGTCTCGGGATCTTGCCCTGAGACTGAGTCATGTCGTGTGGGTGTCACTAGAGGGGTTGATGAGCTCTCAGGGGGAGGGGCATTAGTTTCTACCTGACCCTGGTCTCTCTCGAGTGACATGGTCACTGTTTCCCCCCGTTCAATGTGGGGGGTCGTGACAGTGATCTCTATGACCTGGTTATTTGCAACCTCCTGTACACGTGTTGTACGTGCTGTCCTATGCCTCTCAGAGCTCTGTGGCAAGGGTGGCGGTGCTTGGTCATGGTCCTCGCTCTGTCCTTCCTCATCATACTCTTCCTCCTCTAAGTCTTCTAGCTCCCCCTGTATCTTGGCCCTTATGAGGGCCTCTGCTTCTTCCAGTGTCTCATCTTGTAGGCGTTTCCCTAGGCGACGTGTAGCCCATTTTTTAGCTACCTCAAGGGGTTCCTGCCAATTCTCTGTAGACATCAGTGGTAACGCGTCCAGTACATCTAGCAGTGCGTCTGTGTAGTGATCAGATAACATCAACAGGGTTGTGTGGTCCCAATTTCTAGCGCTATCCTCAATCAACTTTGTTGTTGTATCATTGGGGCTAGCTGGTCTAATTATCGTGACTAGATTATCTGTGATTTTACTGATCCCAGGTGGGGGCCTATCCTTCATCACGTTGTTGAGGTGGTGTGTCAATTTAATAATCTTATGCATAGCACGTACTTTTAGCCCAAACTGTGGGTCATCAGACTGATGTCTTTCTTCCTCCACCTGTCTTTGACCAGACTTATTTTTCACATAACGTGGTGCATTATATGTGCGTCGCTCCGTGCACACGTCTGGGTCCCCAGAACGTGGCTTGTATTGGGACTTATTTTTCACATAGCGTGGTGCACTGTATGTGTCATGTCTGTCCTGCCAAGCATCCGTTTTGAATGCCTGGCGTGTTTGTTGTTTATATTTATTTGGTTTTACGCGAGGTACACTGTACTTCGGGGTTTCAAAAAATTGTGGCTTATAGCCTAGCTCTTGATAGTGACGTTGTGGATATGCTTTGTCCCTTGCTATACCCGTCCTGGTGACTGATGCATACGTGGGACGTGCATGTCTCTCCTGGATGTATTCTTTTGAGAGGTGGCGTGGGGCACCGGGTCCCGGCGCACTCCACCGCGGCCCCTCTTGTAGGACACCTGCGTCCAACCCTCTCTGTCTTGATATCTATCTATTTGTCCGATCCGTTTCACTGTTTACTTCTTGATTATATCTTTATCTCTAATACGCTGACTAACCGGCTTTGTTTGTAAATGTCAACTAGCTTTGCACGACGTTTCGGTCCCAAATAACCTTCTTCAGGTATAGCTACGTTGACAAAGAATTGAAATGAGCTCAAAGTAACAGTGATGTGTTCTCTTCAGAGGTCTGAGAGAAGTGAGAGCTGCAGCGCGACAGGCCTCCTTTATATAGCCGTGTGGGAGTGGCCAACTCCAGTGCACCACAAAATAGGTGTTAGTTTAATGATATTTCTCTTTGACTGGTGATTACCTCTGTCACAACATAGCCTTTACTTAGTACAATAAATGAATTACCGTAGTTAAATTATTTTTAATAGCAAGGTGGCTCTTATTTTTAGTGTTTTTGCAAGGGGTGTCTACTGCAAAATTAAGCTGTTTTGTAATTTAATGGTATTTCTACTAGACTGGTGATTACCTTTGTCACAGCATAATTTCTACTTAGTACAGTGAATAAATTACCATGGTCAGAATATTTTTAGAAGCATGATGGCCCTTAAAATTTTGTGTTTTTGCAGTGGATGCCCCTTGCAAAATACAACTATACTTGTACTTTTAATGATATTTCTCTTTGACTGGTGATTGTCTCTGTCACAACATATGCTTTACTTGAATACAATGAATGAATTATCATGGTCAAATTATTTTTAGCATGTTGGCCTTCATAGTTTAATGTGTTTGCAAGGGGTGTCACTTGCAATATGTTGTTGTTAGACAGTCACTCCACCACAGTCTTTGTTCCAGTGGCCCTTACTCACTTGTAACATTATTATTAGGATTAGATTACTGAATGGGAGTGTTTCTTATATTTTATAATGTTATTTAGAATGCCTTTGTGGTATTTTAGGTTAATATATGCAGTGTAACTCAGGTTGCCTAACTGCGAAAGTTGTCCCAACAACCCTGTTTTACTGTAAATTGTGTTTTCATAGTGTAGATAGTGACTGTTTGTCTTGTACACCCTGCTCCACTGATATATTCCACCTCTATATTGCATCTTTTAATTTGATCATACTACAATTTATCCTCATAGATTATAAAGGCTAATTTTTATAGCTACAGGTCAAAGGTTAGAGTTAGAGTTTTGAACAGGGCCTTACAGTTAGGATGAGAGGTTGGGTGGGGTTAGGGTTAGAATAAGGCCTTGGGGTTAGGGTTATGGTTAGGGTGGGGATAGGGTTAGAGTAGGCCTTAGGGTTAGGGTGTTTAGAGGTTGGGTGGGGTTAGGGTTAGAGTAAGGGGTTGGGTGTGGGGACTGCCCCCTAGTCCGACACCTCACGAGACCGACACCTCATGGTTTTGGGTTAGGGTCTGGGGGAGGTTAGGTTTAGGCGTGGGGGTGGGAGAGGTTAGGTTTTGGGTTAGGGTCTGGGGGAGGTTAGGTTTAGGGTTAGTGAAAAACGGGGAATATAGAACCCCTGCTCCACTGATATATTCCACCTCTATATTGCATCTTTTAATTTGATCATACTACAATTTATCCTCATAGATTATAAAGGCTAATTTTTATAGCTACAGGTCAAAGGTTAGAGTTAGAGTTTTGAACAGGGCCTTAAAGTTAGGATGAGAGGTTGGGTGGGGTTAGGGTTAGAATAAGGCCTTGGGGTTAGGGTTATGGTTAGGGTGGGGATAGGGTTAGAGTAGGCCTTAGGGTTAGGGTGTTTAGAGGTTGGGTGGGGTTAGGGTTAGAGTAAGGGGTTGGGTGTGGGGACTGCCCCCTAGTCCGACACCTCACGAGACCGACACCTCATGGTTTTGGGTTAGGGTCTGGGGGAGGTTAGGTTTAGGCGTGGGGGTGGGAGAGGTTAGGTTTTGGGTTAGGGTCTGGGGGAGGTTAGGTTTAGGGTTAGTGAAAAACGGGGAATATAGAACCCGGGGAACATAGACATGATCCCCTGTCCAATGCCTCTTTTTTCGGACTCGTGAGGTGTCGGACTCGTGAGGTATCGGACTAGTGCCATGGCACCTTGGGTGTGGGATTATTATTATAGTTAATGGTTAGGGTTAGGTGTTTGATCCTGAGTTTTAGGTTTAGGCATTTGTAATGTGAGATTAGGTTGTAGGGCCAAGTACTGTGGGTAGGTTAGGTTTAGGGTCAGGGTTAGGGTCTGGGGGAGGGTTTTTTCGCAATGGCGAGACAGATCTCAATTTTGTCGGAATGCCGGTATTTCGGAGTGCCGACATTTCGGAATGCCGAGGTGTCCCCGTGATTGTGGCACCCCATCCTGGCCCAACAACACCACCAGGACTCCCTGCTCAGATTGTATAATTCATTATTGTAAATAGGTTCTGTTTTTCAGCAGCCCCCCAAACAATACATTTTATGTCACATTTATTTATTTCTATGTACATATTTCATAAATGGGTTCGTTTTTCAGTATCCACCCCCCCCCCCCCCCCCATTGCATTTGATACCTTATTTATTTCTACATGTTTGAACTATTTAGAGGTTAAAATAAATTATCACTACCACTGTTGTAATGCTCTGTCTAGTAAATACATTTTTTTTTTTTTGTAGATAGTAAAAAAGAAAGAAAGAACAGAATCAGACAAGAGGAAATCAACAAAAGCATGTACAGGTAGACAGGAAACCCTATTTGATCTTAAAAATGAGCTTATTCTGGATTTCTACCTCAACAATTAAACCACTATTAATAATAATCAGTGACATGAAACAGTTCTCCTTACTATCCGCCAGCCTCTGTCCAAATTAGATTAATATGTTTTCTTGTTATTTTCCCCTCGCGCATCCGTCATGCCTAAACAATGCCTATCAACGCCTATGTCAGAGGCGTGCGGTCAGGACATCACCACCAAGCAGATGCTGCCTGTGGTTCTTAAGATGTCCAACGACCAGGTGGCCCCCCCAGGTTGCCCCCCCCCCCCCCCCCCCCCCCCAAATAAAAATAAATAAAAATATGTTTCCTTAACACGTTCACTGCCAATGACGTGTTGATACGTCAAAAAAGAATCCAACGGTTGACTGCCAATGACGTGTTGATACGTCAAAAAAAAAAAAAAAAATTGACGGTGGGACGTGGATCAACGCCCCCCACGTCTCCTATAAAAATATTGGAGCCACCGAACGTGTACAACCCATTCCACCGACCCACTAAGTGGCGACAGTGCTCTCCAGACTAGAAAAAGCCCAGCCAAAACTGCAGGGGAACGCGCGAGGAAACCATTATCATACTGTAAAATGGATTGGCGAAAACGCTTTCGCTTTCGCGCATTATCGCGCTGGGAGCTGGCGGTGGGGGATTGCAAATTTGCATAATAGATTATGCGTGCAACACACTTTGAAACACGGCAGAAAGCCCACAATCGCACGCAGCTTCATTGCAGCTGAGCTCACTACCGAAACGACTCATGCAGACTCGCCCAAAGAGCAGCAGCCAGGCAGCACAGACAGACAGAGCCTCGCTTGCGACAAACGCTGCAAAGCCACTAGAGACACACCCATGGAGGGAGGAGTTTGAAGGAGAGGGGGTTTCCTGCTGCTATGGAGGAAATTACTGTTCAAAACTATTGTTTAGATGTCTGACGTCTTACGCCAAAAATAAATGGTTAAAGTGACTGTTCTATCGAATTTCACAAAAAGCCATTTATCTCAGAATAAATTTTCAGACGCTGAAACCATGCTGTATTCTACTGCTAATGCCTACATAACTAACTCTACAAACTAACTCTTTTAGACAGAGAAAGCACACATTCTATTAGTTCTTTTGAGATCATTTGTGTTCACAAAATCTTAGCAGAAAAGAATCCTCGGCTCTTGAAAGATGAGCCAGAATCCTCAAAAAAAAAACTTGGCAGAACCTACCTAAAGTATTGAAAAAACGGCTGGCAGTGAATGTGTTAAAATCATGGTACCTATCTCTATCCTGTGTGTTCCTCTCCAGTGCCCTTCAAACAGAAGTGAAGCCAGTGCTGGAGAAGCTGGCCACAGACTCAGACAGGCATGTCAAGTACTCTTTGCCCAGGAGGCTATCGGTGGTAAGCATTTCTCTCTCCTTCCTTTGGCACAGCTTATAGAGAGCCAAAGTGAAACATCACTTCCTGCGTTCTCCCTGTACCAGCGCTGCGAAAAAATATGAATGGCGGTGAACGGAGAATAATGTTACTTTGCTGATCCCGTTTGAATTGTGCCACGGGGTGCCAACGCTAATTTTGTCAATTTAAAACGTAAACTTTGCATGTCAAGAAAGTCGCACTTTGTCGCCAAACTGTTGCACTAGAAGTTATAAATCAGAAAGACTACGTACACTGTCGCGTAAGTGACGTCACTTTACCGGCAAAGCTTAAGACCAGCGACATGCCACGAGCTTCCACGAGCTATGTAGTTTTTATACGAAACTAACCCCTCCGTTTCAGTTTGGCGACAAACTGCGACTTTCTTGACATGCAAAGTTATGTTTTAAATTGACAAAATTAGCGTTGGCACCCCGTGGCACAATGCAAACGGGTTCAAAAAAGTAACCTTATTCTCTCCGTCCACCGCCATTCATATTTTTCGCAGCGCTGGTACAGGGAGAAGGCAGGAAATGACGTTTCACTTTGGCTCTCTATATGAACTGTGTGTGAAATGAATTATATTTAGCAATGCAGCACATAATATGCATTGCTGCTTTCTGTAGTGAGTGATATTAACTCTCCTCTCTCCACTGTTCTGGCCCTGACATAACCCACTCAGCATGGCGACATGGTCACAGCACATCTGTTACTTTACCTGGGTCGTGTGACAGTTCTCCACCCAACTCCAGTTCTTTCTTCTTTTTATTTTCTTTGTGGCTTTTATTTCTTTGTCAAGCGCTATCATACAAGGTTATTGTTTTAATACAGGCATGTTGTTTTCCATGTTACATAACCCTGATACTTTTACCGTTACAGTACACTTCTAACTGTTGGCCGTTTGTAATGTTGGTGATCTGGGAAGCATTCTTTGTTGCACTCAATCAACTCTGGATAAGAGCATCGGCTAAATGTCTAAAATGAAAAAATAAATCAAACAAAACACAAAATGGCAGATTGTGTTTCCCTGACATCGGCACGGAGTCACACGATGTTTACTTTGCATATTTAATAAATGTGTATTCAAAACGCCATATTGTTTGCATTTTGTTTAAAGTATGTTTATTGAGTTTTTAGTTATCAGAGGGGCAAACAGTCAGTGTTGAATGGGATAACACATAATATGCCCTCTGTTCCCAGTCACCCACAACACAACACACACAATCTCCACAAAAATAATAACAGAAAAACAAACAAACAAAAACAAACACACAGAGCATCTACAGCAGGCAGAAGGTTAACACTGTAAAAATAGGTACAGCAGAGGTATCCAGACACAATTAATAGATAAAGGCCCACCACATGTCAAGTCCTAAACAGAAATGTCAGTCCGTGCCAGTCCGCAGAGACCACTCCGAAGGGCCCAGGCCCTATCCTCTCCAATATAGTCCAGAAAGGGGTTCCCGGTTTGAAAACATTTGAATGGCCTATCCTTGAGCCAAAAGCTGATAGCTTCCAAAGGGAGAAGTTCCATAACACTCAGAATCCACTGCGAAACTGTTGGGGCTGAGTCTGAGATCCACTGAAGAAGAACACATCTTCTGGCACTATAGAGAAGCACTTTGAGCAGCTTCAATGAAGAGGAGACAAGGTTTAATGCTGCCGTATGTAGTCCCAGAATGCAGGAGATAGGGTCAAGGGTCAATTTCTTCCCGAATATGGTATCAACTTCTTTACACACTTTGACCCAGAAATCATTAATAAGACACACAAATGTACCGCGGATGGAAACTGAACTTGCTGAATGAAATTTTATTTGAAAGGTTTAGAGTATTATAGATATCAATATTTACGTGTTATTATATGTGTATTTCCTGGCACTGTTAAGAGCCCTGCCGTGTGTGTCGGGTTGTACATGCGGGACTGTGAAAGACTTCTTGTGGACCTTTGGGGAAAAAATATATCTAAAATAAACAATCTTGTGTTGCACCAAAGAACTGACTTCTTGTCATAATGTGTAAGAGAAAATCAAATGAAAGCTATTGATCTCTCTGTCTCTCTCTATCCACTTTCAAACACATTTGAATAATAACTGAAATAATTGGTGAAATAATGTCTAAGTTATGGGGTGGTTCTTAAGTAGGCTAATGGGATGGGCCGAAGAGGTAATAGGAATATTAAAGCATGCAAAATATTCTGGGGAAACTGCTATTAAAGTTATGCTTCATACATTTTCTCCAGTCCTCGTGGTTAGGTCATCTTCGCTGGTCAGGTAGAGATGGCTGGGTTTGACATAGGGATGCACCGATCGATCGGCACGTGACCGGAAAAGGCCGATTTTCACGTGATCGGCCTTGATCGGTGATCTGCGCCGGTCTAAAATGCCGATTCTGTGAGCCGATTTTGACGTGACGTGCGCGCACCCGACGGATGAGTTGCAGCCACTACGCTCATGCGACAGCATGTCTTCGTCGGTGTGGACATTTTTCACCGTCAGTGAAGACGATACAAAGCTTGCAGTTGGACGCGATGTTGCAACGGTGGAATATCGATAAAACCAGGGTTCATGTGGTGCTGCGTGACAACGCTAGAAATATGGCTAAAACAATGGTAGATGGCAACCTGGCGAGTTTGCCCTGCATGGCACATACGCTTCAACTGGCGGTGAATGAGGGTCTGCTGTCTCAACGCAGCATCAAAGACGTGCTGGCAAATACAAGGAAGATTGTCGGCCACTTTAAACACTCGCCACTCGCCTATTCCCGACTCCACGACATCCAGCATCAGCTGGGCCAGGAGAGGAAACGACTGCAGCAGGATATTCCTACCAGATGGAACAGCACATACTACATGCTGGAGTCACTCATTGAGCAGAGACGGGCTCTCGGGGTGTACGGTGCAGAGCACGAGCTGCCAGCCACACTCAACGTGTATCAGTGGGGGCTGATAGAGAACGTGGTGACGCTCCTCGCACCGTTTGAGGAACTCACAAAACAAATCAGCAAATCCACAGCAACAGCGGCAGACGTAATTCCAGAAATCACCGCGCTGAAACGGCTTTTGGAGAGAGAAGCAGACACTGACCGTGGAGTGGGGACTACAAAAGCCACGTTGTTGGAGGCAGTCCAGACAAGGTTCAGCAACATTGAAGAGGAGCCACTGTACACTGTGGCCACTTTCCTGGACCCCAGGCAAGTTAATAGCTTACACTACTGTATAATATCTATCATATTATTAATATTGCCACGTACAAAAAAAGCCTATTACTATACTTGTCAAATAATAAATGAAGACAATAATATCTATCTACTCTAGGCTAATAGTAGTTACTGTAGTTATGCTTGCCTATGTGTTTGCCTGGCTATGTCTCTGAAACAATAAATTTGAATTATCCTTCTTGTCTGTTTATGCAACAGGTACAGGAGTCGCTACTTCTCCGCAGAAGTTAAGGATCAAGTGAAAGAGCGGATTCTGACTATTAGTCCATGGGCCAGACCAGATATCGGTACCATATGGGTGGGCAAAACTTTACCTATACTAAATTGTTTATAGGGTCAATATAAGTAAATGAATATATGATAGCCTTTCCACAGGAGTAGCTTTTCATATTTATTGGACATTTTCTTATTTTCCCCTATTTAGTCCATGGGCCAAACACAAAAATTGCACATATCGGTACCACTCAAGTGGACAAATTCTAATCATGATTTTTGAACAGGTATATATCCATAGATGATATTTTAGTATGATAGCCTTTGCAGAATGGCAGCTTTGTCACAGTTATCGGCTCATGAAGTTAGCAAACCCCTACAATAAATTTGATTCTAGGTGCTGATCCATAACCTATTTTAGGCTCAGGACCTTTAACCATGTTCTATGAGAACATGTTTGACAACATTTGAAAGGGTAGCTTCTTAGCTTTCATTTGAGCTCAGTTGTGAGTCTGTCTGACAAATAAAGAGCTCACATGGGCTCTTCAAAGTGTCAGTGACATTCATTTTTCCACAGTTTTTGCCTAAATTATAGTCTTTATTTCAGGACTGTGGCATCTAGGAACATCAGAGACACAAACAACAAACACTGGAATACTCATATAGGACTATAAGGATTCAGAAAAGGTATAATGAACCCATACTATCCCATCGTGAGGGGTGAATTTTGCCCTTTGAATTTGGTAGAAGAATGCCTTCTCGAGGGAAATGGGCCAGAACCCAAAATGTAAGATATCGGTACCATCCAGGTGGAGAAATTCTACTTGTGATTTTTTTTAATTCCTATGACCATGGTAGCTTATTAGTGCTTAACCACCCCTCTTAAATTATGGACTTATGGGAATTATGGGAAATCATCTTTCTTTCATTATATCCTCTCCCTGGGGTGTCTGGACTACTAACTGTTAATATTACATGTCTAGATATAGGCATGCTATCCTATGATACTATACATACCATACCATACTATACTATACTAAATTGGCACATTTCCCAGTCAAAAAGAGGGTAAATTGGCACGCTTTTCAGTCAGAAATTGTTTTATTTGTGTTACGGTATATGTACAGCTACATTCAAAATGTTTCCAGTCTTTCAACACAATATTAGGACAATCTACCCTTCCTGAGACCATGTCATCCACGAGGGCAACACCATCATCGTCATTCACATCTGAGTCTGTCAGCTGTGCAGCAAGCTCTTCTTCACTGTGTTGGTTGGCACATGTTTGTAGTTTGCACAGGTTTGTGCATTTCAGACCGTTATTGAGACATGTGCACTCTGGTGGTTTGCACGACCTCACACACTTGCAGGAGAGCAACTGCAAGACAGCACCTGGTGCTGGGGAACCGTGCATCCACTGGATTTCAAGCTGCCCCTCATCATCTGTGGTCCACCTATGGTCCTTAAAGTACAGTCCATTGTTGATATCATGGGAAACTCCTTTGTGAATCCACTCAGTCCAGATCAATATGAGTTTGTCAGCTTGTCAACTGCAACTGTTGCCCCGCCAGATGTAGCCAACCTGCATGATTCCAGCCACAACATCCAGCAGTGGAGGAAACTGCTCTACAGCGCTGCCAGCAAAGTCAGTCTGATCAAATTCTTGTTTGAGGAATGGAAAGGACCCAAACACAGATAGAAACTACAAGACAAGGCCTTATATGTTACCTGTGAAGTAGTCTGCTTCAAAATCAACAAGAACCAATGGGAGGAGGTAACACAGCTCAAATCCTCTCAGGAAGAAGCTGACACCTGCATGCTAATGCATGCTCTCCATGTAGCAGAGTCTGGCTTCAAGGCAATGATCATCATGGCAGACACAGATGTCCTGCTACTGACTCTGGGTTGGAGCAAGGACATCCCATGTCCAATGTACCAAAAATGTGGAACACTGACAGAACAAGACAATGTTCCAGGACATCACCAAACTATGCAAATCACGCGGCGATAGTATTGCTGGCGCCTTGATTGGCATGCACACGTTCACTGGCTGCAACACTGTCAGCGTATTTGCAGGACACGGAAAAGTGGGCACCCTGAACAGACAGGACATATCAAGAAGCCTTCCTTGAGCTCGGCCGTGCTTGGGATGTCTCTAATGAGCTCTTCAAGAAGCTGCTGGAAATCATGTGCCACATGTATATGTACCCTCTACACACATTACAGATGTCAACCTCCTCCGATACCAACTTTTCTGCACCAGACGTGGGGAGGTCGAGTCCAGCCAGCTTCCACCATTTGAGGATTGGCTATTAATGCATTCCATTCATGCAAAAGATCAGACTGCAATCTCTAGACGGTCTCTTCAAACCCAGCCATCTGTACCAAGCCCCAAGGACCATGGGTGGACCACAGACGATGAGGGGCAGCTTGAAATCCAGTGGATGTGCGGTTCCCCAGCACCAGACCGTTTTGCAGTTGCTCTCCTGCAAGTGTGTGAGGTCGTGCAAACCACCAGAGTGCACAGGTCTCAATAATGGTCTGAAGTGCACAAACCTGTGCAAACTACAAAAATGTGCCAACCAGCACACTCAGATGTGAATGACGATGATGGTGTTGCCCTCGTGGGTGGCATGGTGTCTCAGGAAGGGTAGATTGTCCTAATATTGTCCTGAAAGACTGGAAACATTTTGAATGTGGCTGTTCATATAATGTAACACAAATAAAACTATTTTTGACTGAGAAACGTGTCAATTTACTCTGTTTTTGACTGAGAAATGTGCCACTCTAGTAGACAAGCATAGTATATCTAGTATAGTATAGTATAGTATAGTATAGTATGTACAATATCATAGGATAGTTTGCCTATATCTATGTAATATTAACAGTAGTCCAGACACACCCTAGGCAACGGATAATGAAAGAAAGATGATTTCCAGGGAGGGCACTTTCCTAGTTTTGAACGACAGCAGTCCATAATTTAAGAGGGGATAAGCACTAATAAGCTACCAGTCATCAAGGTCTATCATATAAAAACATAATCTAGGGATGTACGGTATATGAATTTAAAAAAAGTAAAATTTGCCCACCTGGCTGGTACCGATTTGTTAAATTTAGGGCTCTGGCTCATTTCCCTTGAGAAGTCATTCTTCTACCTTAACTCATTGAGTGCCAGCCACTTTTGGAGAACGGACGCTCCCAGTGCCAGAGTTTCAGAGCGTTTTCAGTGATTTCTCGAGGCCCACAGAATATTGTGTGATATTACTATGTAAACACTGAACACGCACAAAGAACGATGAGACTCTATTCTATCATCTGCAAAAAAAAGTTTATTGATCCCATTTTCCGTTCTTTAGTTATGAGCCGGAGAAGATAGCTTGATTCATCCAAAAATAGCAATTTTTTTCTAGAAGCTGAGATAATTGGCCTTTTGTGAAATTAATCATTTCAAGCACATCACTGACTCTGAAGCTAATCTTTTCTAATGTAGTCACACCTCAAAAATAATTTCCTTCAATAAAACAGTTTAGGCCAGGGAATTTTGTTTGGCAGAATAATATTTTTAGCTACAACCAGCAGCGCTGGCCCCTGCGTGCGCTGCTGGTTGCAGCTTCTTGCTGGTTTTGATTTGCTGCTGGTGGGTATCGGATATTCTGGCTTGCGTTTGTCAATCCTGTCCTGCTGCCTGGGTCTGTCTGGGTGTTGTGTGTGTGCTGCTCTGCGTGCCCCCTCCCCCCCCCCCCGCCCCGCCCCGCCTCGCCTCGCCTCAACTGCACACTCCTCCTCCTGTCTGTGGTGGCTCTCTGCTGAGTTTGCTGTGCGCACAGTGAAGGGTGCGGAACAGCCAGGCTTTTTTACAGCGTTCCGCGTGTGTTTGTCACCGGCAACGATGCTTCCAGTTGAGAATAATAACTCCACGGTGTGGATGTGCAGATGTGCTGTCGCAACCGACACAGAGCGGCTCAATTGTGGGAGCAGATTGGCTGCTGCAGGCACAGCTGCAGTAACGTGCTTCAGCATATCGATGCATACGGATGCGATGCGATTTCCGTTTCCATAACGACTTCTTCTTTGTTTTTTCCTTGCCTTTCTGTTATGTGGAGAGCACTGTCGCCACCTAAGGGTTCTGTAAAATAGGTTATAGACCTCCAATAGCTACAATAGTTGTACCAGAGATGTATCAGGGATTGATCCACGTCCCACCGTCAAAAAACGCAATTGACGACAACCGTCGTCATTGGCACTCTACGTCAGTATTTGAATTGACGACAGCTGTCGTCATTGGCATTCAATGAGTTAAGGGCCATATTCACCCCTCACGATGGGATAGTATGGGCACATGATACCTTTTCTGAATCCTTATAGTCCTGTGAGTATTCTAGTGTTTGTTGTTTGTATCTCTGATGTTCCTAGATGCCACAGTGCTGAAATAAAACTATAGTTTAGACGAAAATTGTGGAAAAACGAATGTCACTGACAGTTTGAGGAGCTCCTGTGACCTCTGTATTTGTCAGAGAGACACACAACTGAGCCTCAATGAAAGCTAGGAAGCTACCCTTTAAAATTCTATCAAATATATTCTCATCAAACATGAGTAAAGGTCCTAAAAAGAGCCTAGAATAGGATATGCATCAGCACCTAGAATCCAAATTATTGTAGGGGCTGGCTAACTTCATGAGCTGATAACCGTGAGAAAGCTACCATTCTGGAAAGGCTATCATACTAAAATATCATCTATGGATATATACATGTTCAAAAATCATGATTAGAATTTGCCCACTTGAGTGGTACCGATATGTGAAATTTTGGTGTTTGGCCCATGGACTATATGCTGGAGGCTGAGGAGCGCAGACCAGGAGACCACGCACCTGAGGAGGAGGAGGAAGACGAGGTGGAAGCTGTTGCAGGACCATCCACGACACCTGGGCCTGCAGCCAAAAGGCCAAGTCTGCTGCTTTCAGTACATGAGGAGATAATGCAGGAGAATGCTGATGCAGAGCAGCTGCTGGCCAGCCTTTGGCAGTAGTATGCCTGTTAAAAGTGCCTTGTTATAGTTTCTAGTTGCACGTTTCATTTGGATTTTGCTAAATACAAAAATAAATACTGCACTTAATTTTTGTTGTTGTTGTAAATGTAAAAGAAAGAAGAAAGTTGGACCATGTTAAAAAAAAATAGGGAGAGAGCAAAGAAGGCTAAGGACCTGTAATGGTGCATTTGTAGTCTAAACAAAATGTAGGCTATATTGTATTTATTTTAATTTATATTACAGATGGCTGGGCTCCATGGAGAACATTTTGATGTTCTGTTGCACCTGTTTTATTTTGGAAAAGTGAATGCACTGATAGCTGTGTAGGCCTACTAGATTTGTATTATTATATTCATTGTATTATTTGCACAAAAAAAGAAAAGCTCTGTCCAGTAACCTGGAGTACTTTTATTTTGAGATGTGTTTTAATGAGATGGTCCTACCTCAGAATTATTACTTGAAATCAAGAATTCTATTAAAGCTAAGTTACAAAAATGTTTGTGTAAGCTGTCAATTATTGTTTTTAGAAAAAAAATCGGAATCGGCAAAAATCGGTATCGGCAAGTCAGACTATTCAAAAATCGGTAATCGGAATCGGCCAACAAAATCGCAATCGGTGCATCCCTAGTTTGACATTACTGATGACATCATCATGATGACATCACAATTGCTGGCGTGGCATCACTGATGACATCACCAATTCCATGCATACTTGATAATAATTGAAGAGAGAGTTCAAGAGGGCGTGAAACCATTGAGAGGTAAACGGGTGGGGTCCGCGCAGTCCGCTCGGAGGATTCAACCCGGCAGGTGAGGGACGGTCGCCCGGTGGCTTGGAGGATCTCCTCGCGAGACCTCCACTCCACTTTTGTGCTGTGTAAAAAGAAAAAATGTTTTTCTTAAACAAAATATTTATTAAATAAACTGTATATGTACAAAACAACCTTTACATATTCATAAATAACGTATTTAAAACGGAACAAAACAAATGTACAAAACAACCTCTATTCATAAATAACGCATTTAAAACAGGACAAAACATAAATGTGCAAAACTTCTGATTTCGGATTTTACGTTTGATTTTATATAAACGTAAATTCTGGAGTCTCATGTCCTCTTTAAGCAGCTCCAACATCTCGTCCTTCTTCTTAGCTTTCTTTGCTGGTGGTGGCCCTCTCTCAGATGCTCCTGCTTCTCTTTCCTCCTCCTCCTCCTCCTCCTCCTCCTCCTCCTCCTCCTCTACTGATGCACCTGACCCTGGCTTGTCCTTTGGGATAGAGGCAATGACAAGAAGGGGGGTCGTGGAGTGCTTCTGTCCCAGCACCTTATCCATGTCCACAAACCAGGGCCAAGTAGCAGCAGTGGGTTTTCCACTGCTGACCCCCTCTCCTGACGCTGGACACTTGCAATCCTAAAATAGAGAATAATCCTCTTAACATGACAGTCAACAACAACAACAAAACAATACCACAACTACCCAGGACTCCAAATCGACCCCCTTTCTGTTTGGAAGTGGGAATGCACTATAATTGTCTAATGTCACATGGGCATGAAAAATCCACTAGTCTATAGAGAGGCAAACTTCCTGCTTCCTGCTTTCTCCCTGTACCAGCGCTGCGAAAAATATGAATGGCGGTGGACGGAGAATAAGGTTACTTTTTTGATCCCGTTTGAATTGGGCCACGGGGTGCCAATGCTAATTTTGTCAATTTAAAACATAACTTTGCATGTCAAGAAAGTCACAGTCTGTTATTTTACCTTTGTTAGGTTACTTTGTTTACCAAAAAGTAACCTTATTCTCCGTCTACCGCCATTCATATTTTATACAGCGCTGGTGGTACAGGGAGAAAGCAGGAAGTGACGTTTCACTTTGCCTCTCTATTCCTAAATTGATTTAAGGTTGTACCTGCCCATCCACCTATTACAAATACCCAGACCTACTGACATGCTTACATATTTTCTAAGCGTCATCAACCAACCATTTCTTAGAATCAGTCTAGGCTACATTACCTTGTATTTTTTCTTTAGGTTGTTCCACTTGTTTTTGGCCTGCAAGTGGGACACTTTTCCTTGGAGACCCATTTTCTCCAGGACTACCCTATGTCCACAGAGAGAAAACGAAAGAAAGAACGAACGAAAGAAAGAAAGCACAAACGTTTGTACCTTGTACCCCATCTAGTGGCATTTTTTTTGTTATGTGCTCATTAAAACTGACTTAATCTCCAACACTGTAGCTTAAGTTCCATTCATTGCAGGTATCAATATTGTATAGGATGAATCAGCGTGACGTCACTTGCCACCCAGAAATGCGAAACCCCGCGGCAGTTGATATTAGGGGTGGGACAAAATATCGATACCCACGTTATCGCGATATTTCCACCCGCGATACGTTATCGATACACTGGCGCCAAGTATCGATATGTTTATTAATTTTTTTTTTTTTTTTTTTTTTTTTTAATAAACAGGCTAAAATATTATGCTGTGTGTGGTAGTTGAAACATAGTTTCAAGTTGACTTTATTTATGTTTGTAGTTGAAACAAAAACATAACTACTGTAGGCTACATGAATGGAAATGTTTGATCATTAATATCTACTTTTAGAAATTATATAGGTAGGTAGGTAGGTTATATAGGTTTTCTTGTTTTAATAGTAATAATAAAAAGACTTAATGTGTAACTTTTCCTCCGTGGTATCGAAAATGGTATGAGTGAGTGAGTGAACTCAGAGAGTTCATGTCAATTCTGCTAATAAATGCATAATACATGATTTTTTGCCTTCAGAGGTATTTTTTTCACTTGTTACACAGGTATCGTGATGTATCGTCTTCCAATATATCGCAGTATCGCAGTATCGCAGTATCGTGATATATCGTTATCGAGGGCCAAGTATCGTGACGATATCGTATCGTGAGCTACTCAGCGATTCCCACCCCTAGTTGATATATGAGTTGTGCCAAACAAACGTTAATATCTCAAAAACTATACATGACATCGCTTATATTTTGACATTCTGAGTGAGAGCAGAAGTAGCTCAAGAGTTTGATGTATAATATATGCATGTCATGTTAAAGGTGTGTGAACTGTCGCCGTTTTTAAAATTAAACAGAGTTAACTGGCTAGAGTTAGACACTCAAGCTTCGCGCCACTTGGGCTCCATAGGGTTCCATTGCCGTTGCCACCCAGTGACGCAGTTTGTTTACCAAAATGCTGCTCGGCTGATCCCTCCTATAGAAGCTACCCTACACATTTGCTATTTAACTTACCTCCAGCCATGAGCGGCAGTGTTTTTCTGCCCAGTGAAGAGGCTGTCATTTGCAGCCCTCAGGCAGATGAATTGGCCAGTTTGTTCTTTGCTCCCTTAAAACAAAACACAGAAGCAAATACTTAAGCAGGTGACATTTTCAACGTTGTAAGAGGACCAGCCAATAACAATAAGCGATACCAACACTCACATTTTAGTCTTGATAGGAAAGGATTTTTCGGTGCCTGGTTCAACCTATATAAAACTGCCCACTCCAATCAGAAGGTGTTGACATATGTTAATACCTTTCCAGCATGTCCAATTATTCCAGATATATGAAAAACCAATACAACAAGCAATTCTGATATTTAGAACATTATTTTATATAGAGAATATTGCATATTAGTACAAAGCAGGTCAAGTGATATATTACCCAGAGATCTCCGTGGTGGATTTTCAGTGGTCCTTCCTAACAGCAAATATGTAGCAGGTCAAAAAAGACCCTTGAAAACCGACCAATTCTAATATTTTGCGTGGGCTTTTAAAGTGCATTTCCTTGGGGGCGTTCTCTTCTGGTGTGGGCTGGTCTCTCCCCGAAGGTTCCTCCTCCATCTAGTGACACCCTTCACTGCTGGGCTGGTATTGGTAGTTAGGCAATCTCTCCTTCTGTCACCCTTATGGTAGGCATGTTTTCTCCTCCTCCGGGGTCCTCATCACATGACCTGGCTCTTCCACTGGAGGTCACACGCACTAACCCTCACTGAATACTGGTCATCCATTTTATTTCCTATCTACCAAAGCAACTGTCAATATATTTGCTAATATTACCAGCTTGATATATTTAAATTCCTATTTTAACTCCTATAATTTGGGTCAGCTAATTTAGCTATTTTTCTCTATTAGAAATCCTATAGCACTTTATCTATGGTTACTCTTAGACTAGATAAACTAATTCTATATCCTGGATAAGATCAAATCCAACTAATCATGGGTTAATCCCAGTCTGAACTAGAAAAAACATCATACAGCCCAGACCACTACCTCTTAGTCTAAAACCACCCTATGAGTGTAAAAAGAGTAAGATGGTAGCTTCTTAAGTTAAATTCAACAAACCAGAGAAAACCTCACCCTTCCTTTTTAACCAGGATGAGGAAACTCTTATCAATTACCAATTATCAACTAATTTGACGGCTACCTGCCAATTCGGTCGGCAGATTCAACTTTAATATGACTATGATTTTGACTATACATTTATTTTCCCACCTATAGTTGCAGTAGTAATAATAGGCTAATATTTATCTAGATATTATAGCCCTCCTTGTGTAGCAAGTACGACAAATTGAAGTTATTCACAACATCAGACTCTCCTCTCATTGGTGCTGTGTCTTTGAGCATATCTTCTCTTCTCTGGGGAAAAATCAGCGCATCTAATGTATGCTCTAAACTTTATTTCATTAGATAACCAGTCATCTCTCTATTACCACTTTACATTACACTGAGCCTCTATCTTCCCAGAGACCAAAACCTGCCACATGAGACTCGAACCCGGAACCCCTCCCCCCACAATGCGCTGCGTCTCCAGAACAGGTCCTGTCCTCTCTGGGGGGGAAAAGTCAACGCATAGTAAAAACATCACTCATTAGTTCAAAATACACAGTGCTGTCCTTATGTCGGCAGATCTCCGTGACCTCTGCCCTCTAAAGTGAACTGACCATGTCCTAAATGACCGTCTGGAAAAAACCTTTTAGGGAATGCCTTTCCGACCTGCAATAAACAGGATTTAACATAAAAGCTTGTCACACACAGAGCATTGTTCAACTCCAGTCAGAACCATCTGATCAATAATCCCCAAGGCCAGCATGTCTCCTGGCAGAAAGGGAGAAACGTTTATCTTTCATCTCCCAAGGCCCTAGAAATGTATTTTCAGAAACAAAACATTTAAAACAGAATAAAATATACATTTGAATTAGCAAATGATAACATCATCTCTTTAATTGCCCTTCACTCCAGTATGGCTTCCTGCTGTGGTATCCGCCCCCTGCTGAGTCCAATCTAGGCCTAATGAGGAAATGTTTGGTTACTTATCAAAAAACCAGGAATCTGAGGAGAGAAATCCTATCAGTCTGGGCACCTTTCACCCCGCTTTTTGTCATGGGGCGTAAACCACGGAACCAGAATGAACACCGGAAGGCAGTGCGCCAAAAAACGTCTTTGTTGCCGTTAGCTTGACGTCTCTTTCCTCGATTAATTGTCTGATTCAAAGCTTCTGTATTGGCTTAAAAGATGTGAGATTGTGAATCCGCAATGTTTCTAAAATAACTTCTTCAAAAACTTTGTTCGGTACGTCCATCTTTTGTTTTGTTGTTTGCCGTTCTGATACTTGGGTCAAATTTTCAAGTTAACGTAAAAGTTGACAAGCTAGAAACGCTGCCCATCCGGTCTAGGGCGGGCTCTAGGCCGGAACCAGGTAGGGTGACAAAATCAATTGTGAACGGAAGCCAGGCTCTTTCTCGCCGAGAAGAGCCTGGTGACGCGAGGTTACTCACATTTAAAAGTGAACTGGCCCTCTGTCTCTGGACTCTTGTTCTTTGCCATGTTCTTTATTATTGGAGAGGAGAGAGAGAGTACCATTACTGTGAAGAACACACAAGCTGACAGACTATTGATTATGATGTCATGTGCTATGAGAATGCAGCAATGCAGTATGAACATTTTGAATAGAAGTGACAGTTCTATAATTCTTATTATACAACAGGTAGTTCCGGCCGAGCAATTTGATTGGACAAGAGGGATCCTACGAGTGCCGTTATTTCATGATAATGCACTGGCGCTTCACTGTGTGTAGATCACTCTGCTTCACAGCTGCCCTAATCAACAAAACGCTTCACAGCTGTAGAGTAGACAGTAGTAAAGTAGACAGCCTGCAGTTAATTAGGCTGATTAGGCTACATTTTCAGCAAAGCAGAAAGCTGAGGGGACTATTTTTGTTGGCGGCGGAATAAGTAGAGAAATCATATATTTTCTCAGCTTTTTGTATTTTTTTTAATCAGCTTTGTTTAATAGAACTGTTGTATAAAAGCAATATCACACTCGAGGTCGTGCTGTTGTTGGCTAATATTGGCACTGCTGTGATTATCTTCGGCACTCGGCGACCGAATCGGAGAGTGAGACGCGCGGCCCAGCGCGTAACAGGATGTGAGTTGCCAGAACTGCATGAACTGTATAAACAGCGGTGCCTCAGGAGGTCCCTGAAGATCATCAAAGACACAAACCATCCCCACAACAGCCTGTTCTCCCTGCTACCCTCAGGGAGAAGATACAGGGTTCCAAAAGCACGCACAAATCACTTGAGGAACAGTTTCTTCCCGCAGGCCACGAGACTCCTTAACATACACAAATAGTGTAGTAGCCGTACTGTACCGTACTGTAGCTGCTACCATTACGTATGTCTAATGTTTAATTGTATGTTTAATAAGGAATATGCTATTTGCACCTGTATGTCAAATACGCTGAATTTAAAACGCCGAGTTTAATTGTATGTTTAATAAGGAATATGCTATTTGCACCTGTATGTCAAATACGCCGAATTTAAAATGTTTAAGCACGTCTAAAGTATGCACATGACATGTGCACCTATGTGCAGTGAATATGCCACTGTCTCTGACTTATCTTATCACTATACTGCCTTATTGCTTGTTGTGTCTCTTGTTGTTTTTGCACTCATATGCCCTGTTATATTTGCACTATGTTGTAAACGGAGTCCACAGCACAAGAATTTCACACGTGATACTTGTACCATGGAGTGACAATAAAAATCTTGAATCTTGAATCACAGCAGTGCCAATATTAGCCAACAACCGCACTCCCTCATGTGATATTGCTTGAGTATAAATATAAGATTTAGCCTATAAGATAATGGTACAGCAGCAGTACAGCCCTATAAATTCACCAGATTATTATTTACACAAGTTATTTATCTGTGTTATAAAACTTGCTTTCTTGCCTTTAAGTATTGTATCTATACATTTTCTTTCTGGTGCACAAAACTCTTCCAAGTTAGCAAGTTTACACAAACAACACGAAATTAAACAGGGCTTTTCCATTCCCAGTGAGCAGACCGGGCGGCGCTGGATAGCCAGCTAGGGCTGTGTTACACGGACCCAGCAACCCGGGAGACAAGCCTCACATGGCAGTCTAGTGGAATGCTCACGAGCCAAGCCCTGGAGCTCTTTACAAAAGAAACGTGTCAGCCTCGGTTAATCACCTCTAAAGTTGACAGAAGTGCATTTAGTAAGGAAATTGCAAACCAGAATTGTAAGATCTTACCTGTTGCCTGTACAGAAAAATGGCGTCGATTTCAGAATTTTCAGCCTTGCAAACCTCTCGCGGATTCTCGCGAGATCTTGAATGTCACAAAGGCCACGAAGGACAGAACAGTTGCATCCTCAGGTTTTGAGAAAAGGAGGCTGCATTTCTCGGCTGCGTTTGAAGGAGCCTTTGAAATGGGACAGCCTTGGTCGCGCTGCAGTGACGCAATCGGTCTTCAAATCTAGCCTTGGTGGACTGCAGCGCCTGAAATGAGACAAAGCTATAGACCAAATCACCGTGACGTCACCATGTAAACAACATTACTTCTGTGTACCACTTGGAGAAGGCGGCAGGTTTAAATGTGCGTGTTGTCAAATAAATGCTGTCAAACCCTCTCGTTGTTTTCGGCCGACTACTTTCAATTTAAATGTTCAAACGGTTGGTAAACATGCTTGTCCGACGTATCTAGCCTTTCTTCTGTGTTTGTTTTATGTAGTGTTAGCTAGCTAATAACATTTGTTTAACTGTCAAACTCGCTGTTTTTTTGCAGACTCGTTACAGACGGAGCTACTGACGCCACGTTAATTTAATTTAGCTTCAAGTCTACTCTGGTCTGGTCTGGTCCAACAGGTAAATAAGCTAGTGTGGTCTCCACTAACATTAGTGAAAGTGTTGTTATGAATGATATTAAACAACAACACAACACGAACAAACCATTTTTGTCTTCTTTATCTGTTTTTGTCTTCAACACGTCAGTTTGTGCCGTTCATCGCCATTATGATGTGTGGACCGCAGGGGTAACCGGAAGTAAATGTAAACATCCCCGCTGATTTGGTCTATAGTCTGAAACTAGCGATTTAGACCATAAACGCATTAGGAAAGTATTTACTGAGGCCAAACAGAAGTCCACAAACCAATGCGTCGCCCCCTGCAGGCACTTCCGCATTGGCTTCAATTTTGACAGAGCTACCCCCTTGTAGGCCTATGTAACACATTTATGTGTCATGAATGGTTTACACTTTAGATTAGGGGATTCAGAAAGCCTTGTAAATGAATTGTACATTATTTACACATCATTTAAAACAGGTGAGGAACACTTCATTTACTAAAGGTTTATAGATGACTTACAACACATTTGTATATGTTAACATAACATTTATTAATCATTTACAAATGTATATTCTGTTATGACCCGGGGTCATATGTTTGGTTGTCATGTGTTAACACCAATCCTTTCCTCCTCAGTGTCAGTGTGTATTGCAGTGTGCTTCAGTGTGTGATTGAGAAATGAGATGCAGGTGGTGTTCACCCTGATTGGTCTGGTCAGGTGATGGGGCTGCTGATGACTGATTGGCTGGTGGAGATCATTTAAGCCAGCTGATGCCATCCTTCCGCCCCTTGCGCTCCACATTCCCAACAATGGCAGCCACGCTGCTGAACCTGTGCTTTAGTGCTTATAGACATGGATGCTTTTGTGTTAAAGTAATTTTTAACTTCTGTAAATGGTAAACTGCACTGTAAACTATTTATCTAATCAAAGTAGGAGTGAGAAGCCTCTTTTGTTTTTGCAACATATTTTCTCATGTTTCTTTTGTAGGAGATTAGGTAAGAGACATGTATTTTGTTTAACCCATCCTTTTCTTTTGGTAGGTAAGTTTAGGGTTGGGGTTTAGTTCCTTTTGTTTGTTGTGTTGGCATTTTCTCTGGTCCGAGTCAAAATAAACTGTTACTTTGTGAACTTTTGATCCTGGTTCTGGCTGTCCATTCTTGGGAGTGGGAAGAGTGGGGGCACTTTTGTGTTGCGGACCGGTTCCCCTAGGCCGGTTTGTAACAATTCATATTCAAGTTAGCTCACAAGCCAGACAGTTGTTGCATTGTATTGCGCGAGCGGCCCAACACGACTTTCTACACAAGTTTAGAGAGGGCAGCGCGATACACACGGAGGCTGAAATCTCAACAAAGCAAACACTGGGATACTGCAACGTCATCGGCTGCACGCGAACCGGTTACAGACGGCATGGATGTGCAAGTAAGTCAATTAAGTTCGAGTTATCCGGGTCTTCTAGTAAATTCGGCATGCAAATGGTCCACCAAGCAGCGCTACTTTTTCGTATTATATTGTTTTATGCTGAATAGCCCGCTATTTCCTAATAAAAATGGTGATCTTAAACTCCCACATTTTTTTACTGAATTTGGCCCGTAAATCCATGGCTGACACCAAGCTCGTTTTTAAAGCGTGAGTGGTGATCATTATACCATATGAAAGTAGAAGAAATAAGGAATCGATTGGGACCAAGCATGTCAACCTAGCATGTCAGGAAGGGGGGGTAAATAACGCTCCAAAGTTGATGAATTGGAATGTAACTAAACAAGTATGTTTATAGTGCAGGGGAAGGCACACTGGTTCCAGATGTAAGAAAGTGTCATTTAACGCTATTTGACAACAGTTTCGGCCATAGCCTTTGTCAAGTCTCATACAAACACAGTGCAAGACAGCCATTATAAAGACAGGTGGGCTGATTGAATGGACAACACCTGTCCTGTGAAAGCACATCTGAGTGTGATTACAATGACATAGCATCAGTCATGCAGTAATAGGCTACATTTAGTAATAGGCTACATTTAGACAGTAGATTAATCAAAACATTGATGTCACAGGTAGGCTGTATACCATAATATATCATGAATCTATGTGAATAAATAGATTTATATAAATAGTAATCACAGCCTAATGCATAGATACATCCTGAAACCTTCTCGCAACAGTTGTAGCCGAAGCCAGTGGTTTTCAAAGTGGGGTCCCCAGCAAAAAGGGGGGATAATCTATTTTCACTATAATTCCATGCCATCCATAAGTAACACAATCTAAGCTAGTGTAGAAGTGAGGCTAATAACTAGGCTAATAATAACCATAACACCACCAGTAATTGACAAAAATCTCGAAATAAATATACAGTATTTACTCTGAGAAATTAAATAATGAGAAAAGGAACAATTATTGATGGTTAAAACTGAATAATGACGACGAGGTGTGCATTGTCACTTTCTAAGGGACGACGTGGAGGCGTGAATGGTTGCCTCCGCGAAGTCCGAGGCAAAGCCGACTAACAAAAACAGAAGAACATTGACAGATTTAATATTAGGCTATAGCCGACACGAGGTCATTAGGAACACACGTGCCTACAACAACATAAATAATATAGGCTATAATTTGACAAATTATCCTATTCTACATGGGCGGGGTAATTGTGCTACTGCAGAAGAAAACAAACTTATTTAAAATTGAATTGGACGTTTCCATTGATGGTGAAATTAGATAAATTAACTGGCAATTTTGGCATATTAATATCTGTGGCTGTGGGCTGATGATGGGCACTGCTGGCAGTGGCACTGCTCCTTGGCATCGGATTCGGCCCACTGGACGAGGACAAGATGTCGCTCCATTCTGGCCTCTCCTGCACTGATGGAGCCCAGTAAGCCCGCAGACTGCTCTCGCATCGATGGCCTGTCACCGACATTATCTGGCGGCTCTCCAGGCCGGCATCAGAGAGGCGACCAACAGCTGTGCTTCGGAGGCTGTGATTTGTATAGACCCGTGAAAGGCCCACCTGAAAGGTATAGAAGATCGGATATTTATTATATTTTGGGATGGAGCGGGCTGGGAGACAATAGCCTATCTTATAAAAAATGTTTAGACTGTCATGTTTTTATTTGTCAATTGTAATCACCTCTTCGCTGATCTTTTTCATCAGGTTTCTCAGGTAGTGGACACCCATGGGCTCCCGGCTGTACCACACATCCGAGGCCACGGCGCTGGTGCCACGTCTATGTGCCGACAGGCCGCAATGCCGATAGCCCACAAGCAGAACCAGCTGAGTGAGGCGGCGTGCAGCGTGTCGGTGGAGCTAACCTCTCCCAGCCCCCACGCCAAACCTAACCTCCCCCCATGCCTAAACCTAACCTCCCCCAGACCCTAACCCAAAACCTAACCTCTCCCAGCCCCCACGCCAAACCTAACCTCCCCCCATGCCATGCCTAAACCTAACCTCCCCCAGACCCTAACCCAAAACCTAACCTCTCCCACCCCCACGCCTAAACCTAAGGTCGGCATTGCGGGTGGTCGGCATACCCTCCCAAATGCTGCCCATATTCACCGCCTTGCGCAGCCACGACTTGGAGCCTTGCCGCGCCGACAGCGAGACTGTGCATACTCGAACGTAACTCGTTCAAAACATGTCCAAGAATCATGTCGGTGGGGGAACATTTTATTGTCCCGGTGAGCCTGCAGAAGGCTTTGCTAGATGAGGGACAAGCACGTTAAATGAGGAAATGGCATTTCCTCATTCCTCACAACAATTCCTCCCGCCGGCTTCAATCAAAGTTCACTGTGGGGGAAGCGCAGTGAGGCGTCTCCACAGACGAGAGAGAGCCTCCGCCACGTACAGGCTGGAGAGCGGCGGAAAGCCTGCATCCTCGCCGCCGGCCGGCAAAAAATAACACACACACACACACGGCTGCAAGTAAGTTTCTCTTAAAGGAAGATGTGTGTGGTCCTTAAAAGGACCTTTGTGGCAGTTAAAACGGCCCTTTTGTGTGGTCCTGAGAAGGACCGTTGTTGCTAGTTGCCATGATGATGTCCACTGCAATTCCCAAAGCCGTTGCGACATGTCCATGTACCGGCGGCGGGCAGCGCTGATATCACTTGCTGGCGCTTCCAGTCGAGCAGCAACTTCTGGAGCGTTAGTTGCACCTTGACGTTCTCATAGTCAGTGATCAGCTGGTCAAGCTCAACACGGAGGCGATGACGCTTCTTACGGAAGGTGTCTTTGGCTCTGACACAAGCAGCGAGCTCTTCACCTTGCTGCTCTAGTTGAGACCTTAACAAGGCGTTTTCACGGCGGGAGGCGATCAGCTCATTCCTCAGGAACTCCACGGTGATGAAAGGACTGTAACACGGCTGCAACTCATCCATCCAAGATTGAGAATAAGTTCACCTGTTAAGGCTGGCCTTTTTATAGCCTCTACAGTCCTTATCTCTGTACTGTGATTGGCTGGAGCTGGTGTGAAAACCAACAGCCAATCAGCGGGTTAGCTGGCACAGCCTGCAGCAGCAGGTCGGGAGCGCGCAGGTCGGGAGCGCGTAGTTAATGTACTTACAGGCTAAGTAGAGGGTATGATGTGAATTTACCCTGTAAGAAGCCTACTTGTACCAAATCTGTACTTAGGTTACAGGGCAAGTGTTGTGTTGTTGTGCAATTAGGCCAAATCTGGTACCCTGTACTTATAGCCTATGTAAGATTAGTCTTTAAACAGTAGCCTAATGTTGACCTACGTTGGGAGCTGTGTCTCACAACTCAAACCCCCCCCCCCCCCCCTCCGCTCGCTCTCACTCGTTATATACGTGAGACAAGGAAACGAGGCTTCATAGATTTACTCAACCCCCCCCTTCCCCCCCGCTCGCTCTCACTCGTTATAGAGCAGGGGGGGCATTTGCGCCGTGGGGGCATTTCTCGGCATAACACCAGCAAAAAATAACACACACACACACACACACGGCTGCAAGTAAGTTTCTCTTAAAGGAAGATGTGTGTGGTCCTTAAAAGGACCTTTGTGGCGGTTAAAACGGCCCTTTTGTGTGGTCCTGAGAAGGACCGTTGTTGCTAGTTGCCATGACGTCCACTGCAATTTCCAAAGCCGTTGCGACATGTCCAAACTGTCCGTGTACCGGCGGCGGGCATCGCTGATATCGCTTGCTGCTGCTTGAAGTCGAGCAACAACTTCTGAAGCGTTAGTTGAACCTTGATGTTTTCATAGTCGCTGATCAGCTGGTTCAGCTCAACGCGGAGGCGATGTCTTTTCTTACGAAAGTTGTCCTTGGCTTTGACACAAGCAGCGAGCTCCTCCGCTTGCTGCTTCAGTTGAGACCTTAACAAGGCGTTCTCACGGCGGGAGGCGATCAGCTCATTCCTCAGGAACTCCATGGTCATGACAGGACTGTAACAGGACTGCAACTCATCCATCCAAGATAGAATAAGTTCACCTGTTGAACCTGGCCTTTTTATAGCCTCTACAGTCCTTATCTCTGTACTGTGATTGGCTGGAGCTGGTGTGAAAACCAACAGCCAATCAGCGGGTTAGCTGGCACAGCCGCCTCCCGATTGGTGGGCGAAGAGCACCCCTGCTGTTGTGCGGGCAGGCACTCTCTGGCGCAGAGGTACCCAGTGAAGCAGGATATCTGTAGTTTCTCAGTGTGCATTTCCTGCTCAGACCAGCCTGCAGCAGCAGGTCGGGAGCGCGCAGGTCGGGAGCGCGTAGTTAATGTACTTACAGGCTAAGTAGAGGGTATGATGTGAATTTACCCTGTAAGAAGCCTACTTGTACCAAATCTGTACTTAGGTTACAGGGCAAGTGTTGTGTTGTTGTGCAATTAGGCCAAATCTGGTACCCTGTACTTATAGCATACATGGGCAAACTACGGCCCGCGGGCCGGATGCGGCCCGCGAGCGCCACCTGTGTGGCCCGCGATGGAATTGAAAAAAAAAAAAAAAAAAAAAAAATTTTACACAGTGCACCTGAACGCAACATGCAAGATACCCGCTGAATAAGTGTCCAAATGTTCATGTCATTCTGGCCAATACTCCACTTCTGTTATAGCATTTCAGTCTGGAATATGGAATATCTTTCAATAATCTTTATGACTAAAAGGCTACATTGAATTAGAAATTTAAATAATTAACTCATTGGCTTTGGATTTATTTAGCTTCAAGACTGCATTTTTGTTCGTGTGACCCTCAACACAGGCTTTGATCATCCCGGGCCACTTACTGATACTTATGCTTAAATTAACCCACTCATATTCTGATTTATTTCAAGAAAAACATATTGGCTAGTGGAAATTCTAATTGGCTGGTAACTTTAAAATCTAGCAGCCATATTGGCAGGTGGTCAAAAAAGTTAATTTCAAGCCCTGAGAGCAGGTGGTGACATAGGAGTGAGTGAGAAAAGGATGAAATATTGGTGGTTAAGACTGAATAATGACATTGTTAATTTAAAATGAGTTATTCCTCTAAACGTGGCTTCAAATGCACCAAATTTTTCACGCTGGCGCCGTTTGGCCCTCAGCAAAACCTGGTAGCGAGGACATTTTTTGTGGCCCTCTCTATCATCAAAGTTACCCATCCATGGGTTGCTGGCATGACAATATTTGTTCGGCCCCCGGCAACAATCTGGGTTTCTCATGTGGCCCCCCATGAAAAATAATTGCCCACCCCTGACTTATAGCCTATGTAAGATTAGTCTTTAAACAGTAGCCTAATGTTGACCTACGTTGGGAGCTGTGTCTCACAACTCAAACCCCCCCCCCCCTCCGCTCACTCTCACTCGTTATATACGTGAGACAAGGAAACGAGGCTTCATAGATTTACTCAACCCCCCCCTTCCCCCCCGCTCGCTCTCACTCGTTATAGAGCAGGGGGGGCATTTGCGCCGTGGGGGCATTTCTCGGCATAACACCGGCCGGTGGCGAAGATGCAGGCTCTCCGCCGCTCTCCAGCCTGTACGTGGCGGAGGCTCTCTCTCGTCTGTGGAGACGCCTCACTGCGCTTCCCCCACAGTGAACTTTGATTGAAGCCGGCGGGAGGAATTGTTGTGAGGAATGAGGAAATGCCATTTCCTCATTTAACGTGCTTGTCCCTCATCTAGCAAAGCCTTCTGCAGGCTCACCGGGACAATAAAATGTTCCCCCACCGACATGATTCTTGGACGTGTTTTGAACGAGTTACGTTCGAGTATGCACAGTCTCGCTGTCGGCGCGGCAAGGCTCCAAGTCGTGGCTGCGCAAGGCGGTGAATATGGGCAGCATTTGGGAGGGTATGCCGACCACCCGCAATGCCGACCTTAGGTTTAGGCGTGGGGGTGGGAGAGGTTAGGTTAGGTTTTGGGTTAGGGTCTGGGGGAGGTTAGGTTTAGGCATGGCATGGGGGGAGGTTAGGTTTGGCGTGGGGGCTGGGAGAGGTTAGGTTTTGGGTTAGGGTCTGGGGGAGGTTAGGTTTAGGCATGGGGGGAGGTTAGGTTTGGCGTGGGGGCTGGGAGAGGTTAGCTCCACCGACACGCTGCACGCCACCTCGCTCAGCTGGTTCTGCTTGTGGGCTATCGGCATTGCGACCTGTCGGCACTGCGGCCTGTCGGCACCACGGCGCTGCGCTTCGGGTGGTGGTAGAAGGCTTTCGCATCGGATGGACATTTGGATTTATATTTTTTTTAACTGGCAACCGGACACAGCGGATCCCCTGGCCTGGCAAACATAAACCCTCTTAGGTTTTCTTTGTCTGGTTCGTTGGGGTCTTGGTGGTTCTTTGTGTGTGGGTTGTGCGCAAGGCTCACAAACTCCACCCCATCCTCGTCTGTCTGGAGGAGGAAAGAGGACATGGACAGCTCCCGGTTTCCCTCCCTGCCCCGACGAGCAAGGCACAGTTGGATGTCAAACCAGACTTTTTTGACCAAGCCGGTGGGGGTATCTGGAGATAGGTGATAGAAAACATCATTTCAAATTGAGAAATATAATGTTTCTTCCTTGGAGGTCACAGTGAGGGGAGGACTTCCTCTCTGCAAGGAAAGGCCATGAAGAGGTTAATGTTCCGCCAGGATGTCAGATAATGGGTTCAACAGATGGTTTGGTTCTGGTTATCAGTAAGACTCCTTTTAAACTGTTATCTAAGGATGGTCTGTTAACCTTTAATGGATATATGGTCTCTGCTCAGTCAATTTGGGGACAAGTCTGGAAAAGATTACAGGTTTATGGTGACTTTCTAAGACAAATGGCTACGAGAACATTAACAAAAGTGGGGGGACATTCCATGAGGACAAGGTGCCCGCAGCATGCAAGCAGAATCATTGTGAGAAGGTTCACAGTACTATATATATTTTTAAGAAACTAGTGAGTGATGTTTTTCTTTGATGCTTGATTATTATTGCTCATTATTCAATCTTCTTGTTGCTTTTTGATATTACGTTTATAGTGTTCACTTAATTGCAAGTATTTATCATTTAACTTGTATTAGAATACTATTCAGTATACTTATAGAATAGTACTAATTTTTTCTATTACTTTTTATATTGTATTGCATTGATGCATATTGTGACTATATATCTTACAGATTGACTGGGTGGATTTGATATTTTATGAAATAAAGTTGGGATTATAAACTCGATGCCCACAGAGAAGGAGAGGACTTATTTTAAGGCTTTGGTGTGAGAAGAAGGGCCCCAGGATTCGAATCTCATTGGGCCAAGGCTTTGGTCTCGGGGAATGAACACATTAAAATTGTGATTATGAATTAACCAAATATATGTATAATTAAAAACTTCTTTTTCAGGTCAGTTGAAAGGATTTCTTAGTTATTTTTCTTTTCATTTTAATTTTAAATCCAGCTATTTAATAAACTGCTATGCTTGACTGCTTGCTTGTAAAAATTAAGAAACCATTTGGATTGCATCCGTGGATTTCTGATCCAAATTGGGTTTTACCTAGACGGGCCTAAATGGGGTGAGATTAGCTCATGACAGCGTTTTTACTTAACCGCTATGGTTGAGAGATTTCCGTCTGCTCACCGATTCTGTGACAATTGGATCTTTATTGCAATGTTGTAAGCTTTTGCTATGTATAACGCTGTGTATGGAATTTAAATGTATCAAAGCTGGTAAATATTAGTAAATGTATTGACAGTTGTTTTATTATCAAGGAAAGTTATTAGATGACTATTAGTGCATGGGTACTTCTGCTAAAATGCCATGACATATGAGGGTCCCAGAGGAAGAAAAAACACGCCTACCAGGGAGAGGGGGACGGCTAAGGAAGGCACGCCTACCAAGATCCTCCCAGCAGGGAAGTGGTTAAAACCTGACTGAGAGGAGAACACAGGGTGCTTTTTCCATCTTTTGATCTCTGCTCTCTACAACTGGTTCTGGTTGTGGCCCACGGGAGAAAGAAGTTTGAAACTGGACCCAGAAATTTCTGTTTGTTGGTATGCATATTGTTTATTGTTTACTTGATTCTGCTCTGTATACTGCAATTATTTCTATATAAAAGAACATTTAATTATCAGAAAATCATTTTGTCATTCTGGTTTTGTCATAAGTTGAAATCAATTGGACACGTGGGAAAAGTATTAACAACCTTTAAATCACCTTCTGATCGGAGGCCAGGTGCTGTCCTTGGGGACAGGGGCCGGACTGGAATCCAACTTTTCCCAAAACAAATGGTGACCCCTTCGCGATGGTGACGGCATGACAGAGTGACAACGTTCTGACCAGACATCAGCATTCGGAGAACAGTTAAACAACAGGCCCGGGCAAAAAACAGGTGAGCAGAGACCTTTTTAACAGAATTCTGCAAATTGGCTATCTCTAAAAACTGTTGTTTAAATTGGACTCCATCAAATGCTGTTATAAATTTATAAATACACCAAATTTAGATGTAACAGAGCGTTTCAGACACGTGTTTGGATCCTGTGAAGGGTAGAATCCCCAAGACCGGTGGGCTAGGTGTACGCGTAAAAAACATCTGCCCAAAGGCCGCGAGCTTATGTGAGGGAATAACAGTAACTTTCTCAAGACCAAAAGTTTAGTGAGCATATGTGAGGGATTAACAGTAACTTTCTCAAGATCATATAGCTTAAGTGCATGTGAGGAATAACAGTAATTTTCCAAAATCATAGCAAAAATATAAATATATACAGAATTGGCGAATTATAAGCAATTAAAAATAAAAGGTTTTTGGGAACAGTGGGGCTGGGTCATTTGCAGAAGCAAAATTCAACCGTTAGGACACGGTGCTCTGCAGATTTGTGTGGAAATAAAGGGGTGGATAGTATTATATCGAGTACTGTCTCAAAAGGAGTAACGGTGTGCTGAGATAAGTGAGAAACACCCGGTTTTGCAGCGCTACAGGTTATCACTGTAGTAGAAGGTTCTGCAAAATTATCTCAGTATCACTGGCTGAAATAGGACCACTCCATCTTTGAAGACAGCAGTATCGAAAATTGTGTTCAGTACGAAATCATTTCCTCTCTGGCAGTACATTTCTTATCAGGAAGCAGTACCGAAAAGTATACCAAGTAATAAAATGGGGAAGAAAAACTCAACATTCGGAGAACAATGGACCTCAATAGTTAAATATATACTTATGTCTACTTCACTAAATCAGAGAAAGAAATTATTGTCCCAATTAGACGAGCTTAAAACCTTACACCAAAAACGAGGGGATTTCCCGGGAGATTATGACAGAGGCAGAGGGATCGATCAGATCCTGAGAAGGATTTGTAAGGAAAAAGGTGATATGAAGTTAGAATCTATCACAAAAGCAGCAAGCGCAGGCTTGTTCACAAAGAGAGGTCTAGCTAAAAAGGCAGCGACACAAACCGACACTCATGCTCTATATTTGAAAGTGCTTATGGCACATAACGCTGTCAAAAGTCCAGAGGAGCAGGGGCCTGTCACTTCTATGTTTGGAGAACCATCCCCTGAAACAGACGCAGATTTGGTGGCCAAAGTAAGAGAGAAATTTACTGGAGATCATAAGCAGAGCAGAGGAATGTATCCAGTTCTGTCTGAAACTTTTCCCCCACCATACGAGGAAGGGATCCAGGCGCCCGTGGTCTCGTTCTCAGGATCATTAGACGTTAAAGGAAAAATGGAAATAGAAGAAGGGGGAGAGACAGAAAGAGAAGAGACCATGAGAGAGAGAGAGGTTTTAGCCTCACTAATATTAGAAGACGACAGAAAAAGGCAGATGAAACAATTGGACCGCAAACAACAAGCGGTGGAGGAAAAGATTGAAGCACTGACAGCGCAGATGAAAGAGCAAGGAGCGTTCGAGCGTCAGTTGAATTTTGACGAAGGAAGTGTAAACAGCAATCCAAGAAGCGGTCAAAGTCCCCTATTTTCATCTCTTATTGGTTCATATAAACCACAGGTCAATTCAACCAGGAAAGAGGGCAGGAGTGAAGTTTCAATACAGCAGGAATATATTTCCCCAGCAGAGGAAAAAGAAGGGAGGAGAAGATCTGATGAGAAGAGAAGGGCTTTGATAGAGAATGGAGGGAGGGAGAAAAACAGAAGAATGCGGGTGGGGGTTAGGAAAGCAGAGGAATCTGAATGCAGCAGTGAGGATGAGATAGGAGACATAGGGAGACAGGGTAGTAAAGACTTGAATGATTACTCAGCGGGGGAGGAGACAGAAGAAAAAGGGGAGATAGAAGAAACAGTGGAAATAAGAGGTGTCATGAAGAGAAAGACAGCATCCAGATTTAGAGCCCCACACGTCAGACACCCTATGAAGTTGAGGACAAATAGGGCGGGGGAATTAGTAGCTCATGGGCAGCAAACAGAAAGTAAACCTTCACTTCAGACACCTCTTATGGTGAACGCACAAAACCCAACGGGAGCTTTGATTTATACACCATGGGCTATTAGAGATCTCAGCCTGTTAGTAGATGCTCTGCCCAGCCTCCGCCAGGGTGCTGCCCCTTGGCTGAGGGAGCTAGAGAAAAAGACTGCAGCCTCGCCTTTAGCTATGGCGGACATGCGCGCCCTCATTATGCAATGTGCCGGGGCAGGGGACCTCCAGCAAATAGAGAACATCGCGCAGACCACGCTTATCCTAGATGGGATGGCATTCGGCCCCAGCAGACAAGCTTGGGGAAAGGCGCTCCGTGAAAAATACCCGACCACCACAATGTCCGCGGTAGTGATGTTCGAATGTAAAACCGACGAGTCACCAGAAGATTATATGGCTAGAATTAAAGAGAACTGGGAGACTCAAACAGGAATAAACTTGACACATGACGGGCACAATGCCACAATGTTTAGAGGACAGGTGTTATCCAGCCTGCCCACCCCAATTAGAGACAAAATGGAGGGAGTGCCCGCTCTCCATAAACAGTCGTTTGGCATCTGGGAAGATCATTTGTTACATTTCTTAAAAGAGGCAAAAAAGACAGCATTAAAAGATCAGAGTGACATAAAGGAACTTCAGACCAGACTGCTTAGGATGCAAATAAAAAATGAGGAATTAAAAGCCACAGAGGGGAAAGCAAAGGGGAAGAAAAAAGTGACAGAAAATGGGGACAAAGACCAAACACCTGAACCCATGATGGCTCAGCAGGGGTCATATTATTATGGGCCGCCACAAAGGCAATACTACCCAGGAAATAGGGGGGGGGGAAACCCAAATGTCAATAGAGGGGGGTATCGGGGTGGAGGTCCTAACAGGCAAGGTGGTAGTTTAGTGGGGACCACATGCTTTAACTGTGGACGGGAGGGTCATTGGCGAAGGGATTGCACGATGCCCCTGAAGCCACGAGGGGGTTATCAAGGACAAAATGGATATCCGACATATCAGCAACAGGGTCCCTATCAGGGGCAGGATTTCCAAGAGGGCCCGGCTCAAGGTCAGCAACCTGCTCCACGACAGGGGCAGAGCTTCCCAGCGGGCCCGGTTCAATATCAAGGCGCACCCTCGGCATCTGGCCAAAGGCACCAGAACTTTGTTCCTGACAGTGGACCTGCCCCACAAATGTGGGAGGGACAATATTGACACACCCCGAGAATCAGTGAGAGGAGCATGACAGACCCCCTAATTCCAATGGACGTGCAGGGGGAAAGGCTGATGTTTATGGTGGACACCGGTGCCCGATACTCTACTCTAAATGAGGAAATAGATCAAAGTGCTCTCTCACAAAATGCAGCTTCGGTAATAGGATTCTCGGGACACGCCGAAAAAATGACACTGACCGTTCCTCTACCAGTTAAAGTAGGTAGACAAAGATTCAGTCACCAATTCATCCATGCACCCAAATGCCCGGTCAACTTGATGGGCCGAGACATCTTGGTCAAAATGGGAGCTACTGTGTTGTGCTCGGGAGACGGGCTGACTGTCCAATTCAAAGATGGACATACGATTCAATGTGCTACAAACATGGGATACAATCGCCAAATGATACTGTCGGATAATAACACGGTTTCCCCATATGAAGTGGACATTTACTGGGGACTGATACAGCCAGAGAGCAGCCCTGAAGCAGTTGGCATGTTGTCCACCTTCCAAAAATGGAAGACATGGATATACCAGGTCTCCAATGATCCATATGTGCCTGTGAAAGATCCCCACCATGTTACTCTGTTCTATGACAGAGACTCAGAAATCTCTGAAATATACAAAGAGGGTTTCCAAAATAAAATAGAAGGCACCACGTGGGAAATCAAGTCCCCAGGAATTCTAATAGGAAAAGAAGGAGTTGCAGCCATGGTCACTCTGACAGAAAATCAATTAGAATGGTATGAACATCCTGACACAGCCCAGCCTCATATGTCGATCCTGTTAAACCCAGGGTATGAGGCTCGAGCGTTAGGGCCCATGGTAAAAAGGCTCTGGCTGAAAACCCATGATTGGCAACGGTGTTTGGAGACCCCAAATGTCATGTACTCCCCCTCGGAAGATGCATACATGCTGGAAATTTCAATGTCAGATACAATGAAATTGCAGCATCAGACTATGACTAGAGAACATGGGCGAGAAAAAACTGATCATCCCGACGCAGATCGGATGATGGCCTCTATTCCTGATAAAGTATGGGCACGGGGACCGACAGATGTGGGGAAGTGTAAAACTCCACCAGTAGAATTCAAATTGTCGGAGCACAGGCCCATATATCAGAAACAATATCCGCTCAAAAAAGAGAGTGAAGATGGTATTTCTGACACCATAGAAGGACTGATTGAATCAGGAGTCCTGGAGAAATCTGCCTCAGTTTGGAACACACCGATACTCCCAGTGCCAAAACCTAACACAGGCAAATATAGGATGGTACATGATCTCCGAAAAATAAATGAAATAACCAGCACTGTTGCGCTCCCTGTACCAAATCCATATGCGGCGTTATCAAAACTAACTCCAGCACATAGATGTTTCTCGGTGATAGATCTCGCAAACGCGTTTTTCTGTCTTCCTCTGGCTAATGAGCTCCGAGACATCTTCTCTTTCACATTCAAAGGAGAGAAATGGAGGTACACTAGACTGCCTCAGGGGTTTGTTCTCTCTCCGGGCATATTCAATCACACCCTGAGGGAAATAATGAGGCCTTTAGTGGTCCCCACAGGTACGATATTAATACAATATGTAGATGATATATTAATTGCCTCGCCAACAGTGGAATCCTGTCTGGAATTCACTCAAAACGTCCTAGTGCATCTGGGAGAACACGGATTCAAAGTGAGTAGGAAGAAGGTGCAGTGTTGTCGCAGCACCGTTACTTTCCTAGGACGAGAAGTATCACAGAATGCTTCAGCCGTATCGCCCGGCCAACTCAGATCCATCAAGGACCACGCAAAACCCGAAACAGTCAAAGAAATGCTATCCTTTCTAGGTCTCACTGGGTATAGCAGGAATTATGTAGAGTCCTACGCAGAGAAAGCTGCTTTGTTGAGAGCCCTAGTTGCTGAACAGGGCATCAGAAATCTGAAAAACAGGTTAAATTGGACCACAGAAGCTGAGCAACAGTTCATTAGTCTGAAACAGGAAATGTCGTGCATAACGGCCCTTGCTGTTCCAGACTACGGAACGACATTCTATCTGGATGTGTCAGAGCACAGTGGAGTGACAAGTGCGGTTCTGTTCCAAAAAACTAATCAGGGAAGACAGATTTTGATGTATTACAGCTCTCAATTAGACGCTATAGAAAAAACAGAACCAGCATGCACCAGGTATGCTGCTGGAGTGGCGAAAGCCATAAGCAAAACAGCACACATAGTGCAACATCACCCTCTAGTAGTTTTAACAACACATGGGGTGGTGGCTTATGTGACGTCAAGCGCGTTTACCATGTCTGGGCTCAGACAAACACGCATAGAAAAAATCCTGCATCAAGACAACCTAACGTTTGTACACGATGGAATAAATATGGCTGACAGCATGAAAGGGATGCCGATGCACTCTTGTGTTGAGAGGGTGGCACAGGAGGTAAAAATTAGGAAAGATCTGGAGAATGAGCCTCTAAAAGAGGGAAGAGTACTGTACACCGATGGATGTTGTTACAGAGACCCCATAGAGGGCCTAAAAGCAGGATACGCAGTCGTGACTGAGGAGGAGGACAAACCGGGTCAGTATAAACTAGTGAAAGGAGGACGCATTCGAACCCATCCCTCGGCACAGAGGGCAGAGCTGGTGGCTGTGAAGGAAGCATTAGACCAGGCAGAGGGAGAGGAAGTGACCATATACACTGACTCGAGTTACGCCCACGGGGCCTGTCACTATGATTTAGCAAAATGGTTTAGAAATGGGTTCAAGACAGCTTCAGGCACCCCTGTGAAACACCAGCAGGTGGTAGTAGAGTTAGCGTTTGCACTCATGAAACCCTGCAGAGTAGCAATAGTTAAATGCAAAGGTCATGACCCGAGAGATTCCAGTGTAGCCAGGGGAAATGAAGCAGCTGACAAAGCAGCAAAGAGTCAGGCAGGATATGTTGACGCAGTGCAAGGGATCTTGCAGGCATCAAACGACACCCCTCCCCCACATCAATCATGCTCAGAGAATGATTTGATAAACCTACAGGAAAAGGCAGGGGCATATGAAAAGAACAGGTGGTTGAACAAGGGAGCCACTAAAAATGGAACACTGTGGAGAGCTCACGATGGGAGGTTGGTTTTGCCGGCAGGTTTAGCCCATATGCTGATAAAGGAAGCGCATGGGATGGAACACGTAGGGAAGGCACGAACATTGGAAAAACTGACACAATGGTGGCATCCTGATATAACCAACATGGTGACAGAGTTTCTGGCGACGTGCAAAATTTGTAAAGAACATAACCCTAGACCAACAATTAAGCCGCACATGGGGTCCTTTCCAGTCCCCACAGCGCCATTTCAAGAAATAGTCATTGACTATACGGATATGGGTTCACAACAGAGGGTCCAGGGATACAGGTATCTGCTAGTAATAGTGGACACTTTCACCAAATGGGTAAATGCCATTCCTGCTAAAAGAGAAGACTCTAAAACAGTGTGCAAGTATCTGATTAACCATCATATTCCGACCCACGGATTCCCCCAGGTGGTGAGATCAGATAATGGTTCTCATTTTAAAAATGAGGATTTACAGACAGTAGAGAAAGCATTGGGCATCATCCACAAGTTCGGCGCTGTTTACCACCCTCAAAGCCAAGGTGCGGTAGAAGTCACGAACCGGATCTTGAAAGATAAAATGGCCAAGATACAAGCTGATAGCAAGCTGACATGGATTCAAGCTCTACCGATTGCTCTCAAATCACTGAGAGAATCGCGCAATCCCAGTACAGGCTATTCCCCACACGAGCTCCTCACAGGAAGAGCGTTCCCCAGTCCGGCTAACATAGACAAAAGTGTCAGTATGTTGGATCTAGGATCCATTGATCACCAAGAGTACTACCAATCGCTAACTGCATTGGTAGCCTCCATTTCATTTCAGGCAACGGAGAAAAGAACCAGAGAATCTAAGCCACAAGACACACCCCACGTGACGGAGGGAGACTGGGTGTATGTCAAAGTAATCAAGAGGCACTGGCCAGCACCTCGCTGGAAAGGACCATTTCAGGTATCACAAGCAACCTCACATGCTGTGAGGCTGTTGGATAAAAAGGATACGTGGTATCACGTTAACCAGTGCACAAGAGCTGACGCCCCAGAAAGGAGTTTAGCAGACACTAGAGATAACATTCTAGAGTCATCACAGGGGCAAGATGATGAGACCCGATCTGAGAGTCCAGAGGCAGCGGCTGCTGTTTCTGGAGTGGGTCTGTGAACCGACAAAAGTGGTAATCAGTTTCCTGGTGGTGTGTACGGTGTATCTCTCACTTATAGTGGCTTTTCAAAACATGGAACGCAGAGACCTGATTATCACAGATGACGTAATGACAACAACAGGAAACACTCACCCCAATGACTTGACTGACCTGACAAAACCCCCCTTCCAGAATCTGATTTATACCCCCAGACTGACAATATCCCCTGCTGAGAGGGGCATGGCTCCTCTAACACCAGGGAGGAAGAGGAAATCATTAAGAGGCTCTCATCCCTCCCTGGTTTTGGAATTTGAGGAGGGGTCAACAAGCACTATAACCATTGATTTTTGTGACGTAGCTATATGCCAGGGCGATCAGAGTAGATATAGGAGATTTGTCAAATACCTATGCGTAGGGGAGACGTGTGGCGGTGCTAACAATGTCTATGGATACACTGTAGCTAACACCGGTAACGATTGGGGCTATAACAAGGATCACTCACTTAAAAATAGGATAACATTAATACAAGGGACCGATTATGAGGACGGGAAAAGTAACCCAGTATATGTTACTCTCCATGGGGCGAAAACCTCAGACTCAGGTGTATATCTCCTAGCCGCATACGAGTATCGACGCATGTTTGGTACCAGTCAAAGCCCCGCCAATGATCCAAAAGGGAAAATTACTATTCAGGTGATTTCCCCTCGAAAAGAGCAGTCACCAGAGAACACGTCTCCCGGAAACATAGTGAGCCACATTTATAGGGCCAGCAAGCCATTCAAATTAGCGGATGTTGTCAGAATAGAGACAGGTTTTTATAACAATAACGAATGGATGAATAGGATGGATGCACAAGCAAAGCTGCTGAACAATAGGACTGATTGTGTCATTTGCTCAGCAGCTCGGCCGGCTCTATTAACTGTGCCCTCTGTGCTTACCACAGCAACCAACGGGGGGGGAGCTGGCCCGATGACTCTGCGATGTGTGCTGGATTTACACCTCACCTCTCACCCAGCAAAAACATGTTTAGGACTAGAGGAATATTTTCCAATGACAGACAAGAACGCCATCCCACCTGTTTTTACTCCTATCCCAGCTAATCACACTTGCATCACAAGGATGGGGAAAGTCCATATGGGCTATCTGGATAAAGAATGGTGCAGCAGGAATTTTGATTTCACAAATAGTACCACATACAGTGAATTTCCCATAGCCAGATCTGATTTATGGTGGTACTGTGGTGGCCGAGTCCTATACAGTACTATGCCCCGTGAATGGGGAGGCACGTGCACGATTGTGTCATTAATCACTCCTATAACCGTGACCCCCATGAGCATTGATGAAATTGATGACGCAGTACAGAGGTACACCCCCTTGATGGCAATGTCCCGTCGCAAGAGAAAAGTATCGTCATATGACTGGGATCTTAACAAGAGAAAAGTATCGTCATATGACTGGGATCTTAAAGAAGGACCAGTATATATTGACGCGATCGGAATTCCGCGGGGTGTCCCTTCTGAGTATAAAATAGTAGATCAAATTGCTTCAGGATTCGAATCATCAATTTGTTGGTGGTGCACGATTAATAAAAATGTTGATCGAATAAACTTTGTGCATTACAACGTCCAGAGACTGGCCAATTTGACGAGGGATGCAGTGGAAGGAATCGCAGAGGAGCTACATGCAAACTCACTAATGACATATCAAACACGAATGGCAGTGGATATGTTATTGGCGGAAAAGGGAGGCGTTTGTTCTATGTTCCCAGGAGGATTATGTTGCACGTTCATTCCAAACAATACCGCTCCGGATGGATCAGTATCCAGGGCCCTGGCCGGACTAAGAGCACTGTCAAATGAGATGAAGGAACATTCAGGTGTTTCCAATCCACTAAGCGACTTCATGGGAAAATGGTTTGGTAAATACAAAAATTTAATATATGTAATGTTCATGTCTCTCAGTGCTGCAGTGGCTGTTCTGGTTTTGTGTGGATGTTGTTGTGTTCCATGTATTAGGGCGCTGATCCTGAGATGCATAGCTGCGGCAATCGAGGGCAGAGATGAAGCGGTTCCTCTCCATATGCCACTGTTGAATCTGGAGGATATGGAATTGGACCGTCCGGTCCCGCATTGGGACGAAATAATGGAGTAAGGTTCACACCTATTGAATAGGTGTGAAAGAGGGAATTGATAGAAAACATCATTTCAAATTGAGAAATATAATGTTTCTTCCTTGGAGGTCACAGTGAGGGGAGGACTTCCTCTCTGCAAGGAAAGGCCATGAAGAGGTTAATGTTCCGCCAGGATGTCAGATAATGGGTTCAACAGATGGTTTGGTTCTGGTTATCAGTAAGACTCCTTTTAAACTGTTATCTAAGGATGGTCTGTTAACCTTTAATGGATATATGGTCTCTGCTCAGTCAATTTGGGGACAAGTCTGGAAAAGATTACAGGTTTATGGTGACTTTCTAAGACAAATGGCTACGAGAACATTAACAAAAGTGGGGGGACATTCCATGAGGACAAGGTGCCCGCAGCATGCAAGCAGAATCATTGTGAGAAGGTTCACAGTACTATATATATTTTTAAGAAACTAGTGAGTGATGTTTTTCTTTGATGCTTGATTATTATTGCTCATTATTCAATCTTCTTGTTGCTTTTTGATATTACGTTTATAGTGTTCACTTAATTGCAAGTATTTATCATTTAACTTGTATTAGAATACTATTCAGTATACTTATAGAATAGTACTAATTTTTTCTATTACTTTTTATATTGTATTGCATTGATGCATATTGTGACTATATATCTTACAGATTGACTGGGTGGATTTGATATTTTATGAAATAAAGTTGGGATTATAAACTCGATGCCCACAGAGAAGGAGAGGACTTATTTTAAGGCTTTGGTGTGAGAAGAAGGGCCCCAGGATTCGAATCTCATTGGGCCAAGGCTTTGGTCTCGGGGAATGAACACATTAAAATTGTGATTATGAATTAACCAAATATATGTATAATTAAAAACTTCTTTTTCAGGTCAGTTGAAAGGATTTCTTAGTTATTTTTCTTTTCATTTTAATTTTAAATCCAGCTATTTAATAAACTGCTATGCTTGACTGCTTGCTTGTAAAAATTAAGAAACCATTTGGATTGCATCCGTGGATTTCTGATCCAAATTGGGTTTTACCTAGACGGGCCTAAATGGGGTGAGATTAGCTCATGACAGCGTTTTTACTTAACCGCTATGGTTGAGAGATTTCCGTCTGCTCACCGATTCTGTGACAATTGGATCTTTATTGCAATGTTGTAAGCTTTTGCTATGTATAACGCTGTGTATGGAATTTAAATGTATCAAAGCTGGTAAATATTAGTAAATGTATTGACAGTTGTTTTATTATCAAGGAAAGTTATTAGATGACTATTAGTGCATGGGTACTTCTGCTAAAATGCCATGACATATGAGGGTCCCAGAGGAAGAAAAAACACGCCTACCAGGGAGAGGGGGACGGCTAAGGAAGGCACGCCTACCAAGATCCTCCCAGCAGGGAAGTGGTTAAAACCTGACTGAGAGGAGAACACAGGGTGCTTTTTCCATCTTTTGATCTCTGCTCTCTACAACTGGTTCTGGTTGTGGCCCACGGGAGAAAGAAGTTTGAAACTGGACCCAGAAATTTCTGTTTGTTGGTATGCATATTGTTTATTGTTTACTTGATTCTGCTCTGTATACTGCAATTATTTCTATATAAAAGAACATTTAATTATCAGAAAATCATTTTGTCATTCTGGTTTTGTCATAAGTTGAAATCAATTGGACACGTGGGAAAAGTATTAACAACCTTTAAATCACCTTCTGATCGGAGGCCAGGTGCTGTCCTTGGGGACAGGGGCCGGACTGGAATCCAACTTTTCCCAAAACATAGGGCAACAGATTCTCTAATTAATTTAAGGTATGATTCGGGGATGGTGGATGCTGGTGTCTTTCCCACTTTTCCTGTAGCGTTTAAGGATGGCCTTGAAAACGGCATTGCTGGTTTTGAACCTGGCGTCAGTCGTCAGATTGAATTCTGTTAGGTGCCGCTTGATACCGGCTCTCAGACTCCTTAGGCTTGCGAAACTGTATCCCCCCCCCCTGTCTTGGTGGACTGGACAGCCGCGTAAAACTCCTGCAGTGTCTCATTCAGCGCATCGGCAGTGTAGCTTTCAATGTTGGAGTCCAGATTTTTTTGTGCAAGAAAGTCTCTCAGTGTGTTAACTCATTCACCGCCAAAGACGTCTTTGACGTCTTATCAGAAATAGCCATCCACGCCAAAGACGTGTTTGACGTGTTTTTGTTTTTATGAGTGCAGCGCGTAGTTGAAACACTTACCCAGCCTCTGACATGTCATCTGGTCCCTATCCTCAAAGGGTAGCCGACAGCACGTTATCAAACACATACCGCAGCTGTTGTTTGAAACGAGGAAGAAGGAGGAAAAGAGGAAAAACAGAGAAACGCGCTTCCTTGTACAGAGGAAAAAACGCCATTGAAACGCCTCTCGGCGCGCTGCACTGCTGCCTTGCTGCAGGGCGAACCTGGATTGCCTAGTCAAACCCGTGACGAACATGATCGATCCGGTTCCAGCAGCGCCTGGTCCCAAAGCCAAGCCGCGGACCCGTTCCTGTGTCGTGTGACTCGTGTCGCAGCATTCGTCCCACTCCCAGCCCGAACGAGAGGAGGAAAACGCTGATGGGGAAGGAGGGGGAAGGAGGTGCGATCTAGCTGCAGGCAGCTGTGGACAGAACTCTCTCTCTCTGTGTGTGTGTGTGTGTGTGTGTGTGTGTGTGTGTGTGTGTGTGTGTGTGTGTGTGTGTGTGTGTCTGTGTCTGTGTGTCTGTCTGTCTGTGTGTCTGTCTGTACACTCACTCACACTGAGCAAACTGTGTTGTTGAATGTAAAAAAAGCACTTCATATATATATATATATATATATATATATATATATTTTTTTTTTTGTCATTTGTGTCATAATGAATAATATTTACATGTCTGATGTCAATACAGTTCAAAATAAAAGAATTGAGAGCGAGTTCTGCATGATATTGTGTGCTGTAGGCCTACATAAATGCCATTTTCTGCAATTTCTTTTCTCAGAGAGACATTTTGGGTGAAAACAGGGTGTATATAAATGGCTATAAGTAGAGTACAGAACATGCTAAAAGCTCACTTTTTTTTTCCTGGTGAACCCAGAGACGTACATCTTCATTTTGAGGTATTGCAAATCACTCTGGTGCTAATAGATAATTTACTGTGGGTCTTGAAAGATGACCAACAATTATGAAAATCTTTGGCCTGTGGCAGTCCTAAACTGGCGGTGAATGAGTTAACTGCCCATTTTGTTGTTTTCTTTGTGTAAATCTCATCCTTTTCATCTTTGATTTGATTTAGTTCTTCCACGGATAACTCCTTGTGCCGTTTCACAGCTTTTTCCCCCATTTCTTCTCGTTCTTTTTCTTCTCTCTTTTGCATTTCTTGCCGGCCTTTTTCTTCTTCAGCGGCGTCCCAGTCATCAAAGTTGTCATATTCTCCAAAAATATTAAAAGTTCCCCAGAAAGTCGCTCATTTTGTAATTGTTTGTGTAGTTGTTTACTGCTAACTGTTTGTTACAGGCTGTGCGGAAAAAGTGACGCGGGTGCCTCTGCAAGCAGGAACGAAGGGGGACAGAGGGCTCACGCAGGTTGCTGCAAAGGCCTTTGACAGTTATCAGCTGATAACTGATAACGCTCAGAGGGAAATCTCCGAAACGAAAATCAAAATTGTAAATAAGAGTTATTTTTGGTAAACTGAGCACACAGGGGTGATTTAAATAGTTACTTTGACCGACTAAATTTTTTTCTCAACTTCCAAAAGTGTCATATTAACCCTTAACGGGGGTATAGAGCTCAAACAGCTCTCTTGATACCACTGTTGAAACTATGGCGCATTGATATGAATGGTGAACAGACCATTTGGCTGAACGACTTTACCAACTGTACATTATCACTTTTTAATGGACACCCTGCAGCCAATCAGAATCGAGTTTTCACCCAGATCATGGTATAAATATAGATATATATACCGGTAGATAGATATATATATATCACCCACATCACTGGGTGGCAACGGCAATGGAACCCTATGGAGCCTGAGCTTTGAGAGGCTTGAGTGTCTGACTCTAGCCGGTTGACTGTTTACATTTTTAAAACTGCGACAGGTCGCACAACTCGTTCCCCCTTCGTTCAATTTCTCATGATTATGTTATTTGATCCCAGAGACACTCAACAATTGAGCCAAGATAGCCTGATATTGCTGTTTGACATAGGCTACTTCAGACTCAACCAAATAGGCCTACATAAAAAAAGGTCTGTCTGAAGGCCTTTATTGGTTTCTGACTCTGGGAAAGTGGAAAAAACTGTCAGTCCCCCAAAATACTGTATTTTTGAACTATATATTTCACCAAATCACACACATTTAGGATATTGTATGAGATCTCATTTTAATAATTACTGTAATGTAATTACACCTTGTCTTTTTCTTTTTTGTTGGTCTTTTGTGATCATGTGTGTTAAGGCAGAGTGAGCCCAGAGTATAATAATTCCAGTGTATTTCTACATATGAGAATGAAGTTGAATTTGAACAATGAACACTATAGGCTGTAAATGAAAGATGATGTGCACTAGGGCCTGTGAGCTGGGCTTCCCTCCTCCCCCCCTCTATTTCTGCGACTTCCGTCATCAAATTTCCATATTGACGTTGACGTAATGCGTGTATAATCTCGTGATTTTGTACTTCAGTTCACTCAAGAGAAAGCAGCAACGGAATTTATCTTTTCAGGTAAAAATCTACTTTTGTGCCAGTAATATTGAGTTAACACGACGGAAATCAAGCTTAATCATACTTTTGTCCAATAAACACAAACGTTGTTTGACCCTTAACGTGAACAACTTGAGCGCATATCGAATGTCAACTGTCAAAATCTTAGCTCGGCTCGCTAATGCTAATTCGTTAGCTAGCAGCTAACGTTAGCTAACTTTGCTTTGCTAGCAGTTAAATCTTAGCCTGGGTAAACCCAGCCCCCAGTGACCTGCTCTCAGGCTTACCCTGCTTACAGTCACAAACTTCAGTCAACTCACCCATGAGCGGCGATCATGCAGCATCTGGGCAAGGCAGAGCGAAGCAGCAGCTACCTCTGAGGGCCGGAGATGCACCATGGCGTGGTCTGGCAGAGTTAACTCCATCAAGTAGTTGGCCAACATGTGCGTCTCTGGAGAAGCCTAGACAAACACAAGACAGTCATAAACTACTAGCCTGGTAACCAGCCCAAATTAATCCTATGCATTGTGTGTGTGTGTGCGTGCGCGCGCGTGCGTGTGTGTGTGTGCGTGTGTAGGTGTTGTAACTATTTAGTAGACAAACTCACATGTGCCGCCTTTGAAGCCCTCCTCAGGAAGCGGGGGGGCACAGGGCGTCCGAGGTCGAAGTTGAGCGTCCTCAAGATAATCCTCTCCACCTGTCCAATCTGCGCCCCTGTGAACGCGTTGTCTGCGATGGAGGCCAATTCCGCAACCTTCGGAATAGTATATCGCTCCTCGTACTTGGAGGCGAGCAGCATGGAAGCAAGACCGACCAGTTGCAGCTTACTAGGAGACACTTGCTTCACACCACATTACGAAGAGTGTTAGCTAGTTCACAGAAACATAGTTCACAGAAAACTAAACCAGAAACCTTTTTAAAACAGTTTGTAGCCTACCTGTAAAACACGGTCCAAGATGGCAATTGTGAGAAACAAGGTCTCCTGAAGCAGCCTCAAGTAGTGGTGAGCCCAGATCAGCCAGTTAATGAGATCAGCTCGCATGCGTTCGGTGATTCTGTGACCCTGCAGATAGTTGGCTCTCACCAAGAGTCACGATTTGGGTCAGAAATAAACTGAGGGGAATGGAAAAAATTATTCAAAGTTTAGCATTTAGCATTCATATATCTTCATTCATCCAAGATATATTTCCATAGCAGATTTGTTTAAAATGGTTTCTAAAGAGACTGCAGTACTGACTCCTCAGAAACGTAGAAGCTGCTTGCACTAGTTCCATCTTCCTGACTTGAGTCAATAAAATGAAAATTAAACAGAATTCCAAGTGTAAACCATGGCTTCAATATGTATTAAACAATTTCAAATAGACACAAAAAATACACAATATTAAAAAGATCAAGTGCTGGATGTCATACAAATACATTTGTCTGTACAATGGACAATATAAACATTCAAATGTGTTTCAGAAAAACATAATACAAAACGAATTGTGTACAGTTGCAAAGAAAATGAATGCTAATTGAAAAAACTACAGATTTCTGGATTCACAATTTCTAATCTACAATGTAAAAACATCAACATTACTATTATCATTACTCTTGGACTGTTTCCTCAGAAATAAAATGGCAGTTTTATATTACTGATAAAATGGTAATTTCATGTAATCAATGACAATAAGCTATCAAACTCACATTGATAGAGGAGCAGTTGGATATGAAACAAGGCTGCCAAATCAATGGGAGCGCATGACCCTCTTGCTCAGTCAGACTGTCTGCGTTCACTACAGACTGTCTGCGTTCACTACAGACTGTCTACGTTCACTACAGAGGTCTACGTTCACTACAGATGTCTACGTTCACTACAGATGTCTACGTTCACTACAGACTGTCTACGTTAACTACAGACTTTCTGTGTTCACTACAGACTGTCTACGTTCACTGCAGACTGTCTATGTTAACTACAGACTGTCTACGTTCAGACTGTCTGCGTTCACTACAGACTGTCTACGTTCACTACAGACTGTCTACGTACACTACAGACTGTCTGCGTTCACTGCAGACTGTCTGCGTTCACTACAGACTGTCTACGTTCACTACTAGGTTCACTACAGAATGTCTGCGTTCACTACAGACTGTCTGCATTCACTACAGACTGTCTATGTTCACTACAGAATGTCTACGTTCACTACAGACTGTCTGCGTTCACTACAGACTGTCTACGTTTCACTGCAGACTGTCTGCGGTCACTACAGACTGTCTGCGTTCACTACAGATTGTCTGCGTTCACTACAGAATGTCTGCGTTCACTACAAACTGTCTGCAGTCACTAGGTAGCCATTATCTGTCAATAACAGGAGGCCCATAGCTTTGGCTGTGGGTCCAGTAAAGTCTAGGCATTCAGAGCCGTGCACATTGGCTCACACGTTGCAGTGGCAAACACAGCCGTACCTGGCCTGACATAAAGCTCCATGCTCAATTTTCACAATGATAGACACAAATCCTCTGTATCATTGTCAACCTGTATCTAAGGATGGGCAGTAAACAAGACATTCTACCTCATTCACAGATAAACATGGTGGAATTTTGGTCTTTTTGCTTTTTCTCCATCTGGTCAGAGAACACTATAAAAACTACTCGTTTTTACCATTGAGTTATAATATGAATGGAGGGAGTGTCCCTATCTCCTCCCTGTATGTTCTTTTGAAGCCAAAATCCGGCCAGATCAGTGAACCAGAGTCTGCGCAGTAGCGCCCTTGATTGAGAACCTCTGAGAGCTCCACGCCCCTCTGAACTTTCTTATGTAGAGCTGCTGTTTCTAGAATGCGCACAGTGCGTTGTGTATTTATATACAGTCTAGCTCTGTAAATATGACAATTTAAGTTGTAATATTCTTTGTCTCGCCAAAAGTAACCAGGAAGATTCCCACTATGAGATCAGTTTATCAAAATGACGCCTGTACGAAAATCTGATTTTGGTTGTCGGAGATTTCAGACCTCCAGGCTGCTGCTGACTGCTGAGTGCTCTCAGCGCGGGCCGGAAGTGGAGGAAGGCCTCACTGGGGGGATTGCTGTGTTGACTATGCTAGCCTAATGTTTCCATGGCATTTTGATTAACTTTATGATTTAATTCCTTTTGGAGCAAATGTTGGTGTTACAAATCTAACCTTGACGCTTTACGCAACGTTGTTTGCTGGTATAGTGTTGTGGGTACTGCAGCCTGTAACGTTCTCCGTTGTCGGAGATTGAGTTGTATCAGCCAGACAAGTCAGACCTCCGGGCTGCTCTCATTCCGCAAGAGAAGCCAGGGCTGCTTGGCTCAGCCTCTCACTGGGGGAAATTCTCGGATGAACAGCTCTGTGTTGATTAGCCTAATGTTTCCGTGGCATTTTGATTAACTTTATGATTACATTTCTTTTGGCGCAAATGTTGGTTTAACAAATGTAACCGTGAGGCTACGTTGTTGTACCCGCCCGGTAGTGTGTGTAGGCAGGCCAACCTAACGTTAGCCCAGTGAGTGCGTGAGCCAGGCTGCCTGGTCTATTGCCTGGTATATCGTTACTAAGAGAGGAGCTTGTGAAGAACGAACATCCCCACAGTCAAAGCATTTCCCCCAGATATGCATATAAAAACGTTTGTTGCTTTAATAGCCTACAAAAAATAAAACGTCTGCTTGTATGTCATGCTAACCCGTTAGCGATGAGCTAATGGTGGTTGTGTACTACTAGGCCTCATTTTATAGCCGGGACGGGAGTTAACGTTATAAAACACATTTCCTGTCAGTTGGACAACCTGGTCAGTTCTGAAAATATGTGTCTATTATTGTGTTATTCCAGCTATCGTTATCGGTTGTTAAGTTATAGTAATATGATATAAAACAGCCAACTAGCGCAAGCAGCTAACGCCATTGCTAGCCTGCATGTTAAAACCATTGTGTACCTATAACGTAGCTGGAGTAACTCATAAAACACATATTTTCTGAACTTACTTCAGTCCCCAACCAACGTTAATTCCTCGCGCACAAAACATTTGTTTTCATTCCTCAAAACAATGTTCTTTTTATTGGGGTCCATTGATGTCTGGTAGCCAGCACAGCCAACCCATGAGCCACCCGACTTCCAGGGAGCGTTAGATAACATGAAGCCGTGTGTCTTGTCTATGACGATAGATCTATAATGTGCAGAGCCTGTCCAGCCAATGACGGCTTGAGACTGGCTGCCACAGCTGTCAATCATCCATTTTTATCCCTTTTTATATGTCAAATAACTACTTAAAAACAAACTGATCAGAAAAATGACCACTTGCACAGGCATTAGCATGATAATGACTATCTAAAATGATACGAACCACCTTTGGAAAAAAATTATCTGATGTTTACTGTGAATATTTCGGTTGTGATTTTCTCATCCACTAACATGGGGAGGCGGGCCTTGTGACCTAATACTGGATTCAGCCGTCAGGGCGGCGATCTAACATTCACTAAACAGGACCTGAAATGGCGTCCATCTTTATATAGGTCGATGGTTTTTACCCTCGGCATCAACGGGCTGAAAGTACAGTATCTCACTGATGCAGCTCTGGCTTGGTGTCAGCTCTCTCACACAACAGCATCCTGAGTGCTTGTCAAAGTTGACTGAGGGCTGGATTTCAAAGCATCGGCATGGAGGATAGTGTCTGGAAACTGGGGTCAAGAGTTTCCAAAAAACGATTTCTCTTTACATGGATTTGATCTATCCTCAGGGTAAAGCCACAAATCGCACTCCAATTCCCTCTGAACGTGGAGTAATTGTATTTAAAAAAAAAGTTGTAGAGGATCCATAGCGATAAGAGGACTGACGAGGAGCATGTGAGTGTACTGTGAAGAGTGGTGAAGCTGAACTCAACTCAAGTATCTGTTGCAGTGTCCTCTCCATCAGGCCTGCTTGCTGATGACTCTCTGTCTTCAAAGTGAGGTCACTGTCGTCTCCCACTCAACGATGAAGGTTGTGGGGCGACCCGGGCGAGTGAGGCGACGCCTGCTGCTCTCAGCCTTTTTCTGTAACTTTGAGATGGGGAGACAAATTGACAACATTATAGCAATGAACACTACCGTCGTGTTTGGCTGCCATGATTGAGATTTAACTTTAGCAAGTCAACTGATAGCACACGCATATTACATATACAGTACAAATATACAATATAAACACATTTACATACACAAGAGATAAAACGGCATCTCTGACCAAATTGTGCCTTCTAATTGTGTATATTATAGACCCTTTTACTGTTTGTAAACAGTGATGACGTATTTGGTGGGCGGAGCCGAACTCGTTGCAGAAAGTTACAACTAGCTGTCATAAAAATATAGAAGATCCTGACACCTCCTCCACGTATTCTAAAGCTTTGCCAGCAACAGACAGGTTATCTTACACAAATAAGCTAACTCTTTCAATGGAGTGAGGTTTCCTGAGCCGTACTCACTGTCAGGATGGGTCTAGGATCGAAACATCGCCAAAGTTGCAGTGCTGCACATCTGCATATTCCTAGTGGGAATGTCCAGCGTCTGATACGCATACGGCACAAGACGTCTTTTCCCTGTATTCCGGGGATCTCTCTCGTTTCGGCTAGAGTTCCGCGGAGGTTTGCATACCGCGATGCATGCGCAACTAACCCTGTGACGTCCACCGTAAAAGGGTCTATTATGCATGTGTGATTGCATACATTTAGTGTTCAGCGTGTGTGCACGTCTCCCTCTAGTGTTCAGACAGAGTGTATGCAAGTCTCCCTCTCTACTGACCTCAGCCACGGGGTAGGTGCTCTCCAGATGTTGAAGGCAGACATGGAGCTCGGCAAGCCTCAGCCACTCATCACCACCTGCATCTTCCAGCTTTTGCTCTGCACGTGTGGCTAGAAAGACACAGATGATTAAAAAAACCATTTGTGATTAAAAACCCTTTCTGGGAACACATATCGATGACAAACTGAGTTTCACAGACAATGTTGTTTTAATCTGTAAAAAGGCTCATCAGAGACTGTTTTTAATGAGGAAATTGAAGGGGTTCAGGGTCAGGCCTGACATCCTGGGAAAAGTGTATGTCAGCCTGGTAGAGAGCATCCTTGTTTTTAATATCTCTGTCTGGCACGGCCACCTGACGTTAGCCAATAGAAACAAAGGATTGTCAAGACGGCAGGGAAGATAGTTGGCCCACAACAAAAGCCATTAGATGACCTCTACAGCTCAGCTGTACAGAGAAAGGCCCTGCTGATCATCAATGATGAGACACCCCCCCCCCCCCCCCCCCTGAGTTTGAGCTGCTCCCCTCAGGGTGGCGCTATAGAGTACCCCTGGCAAGGAACAAGATCTACAAGGCCTCCTTTATTCCTAATGCAATTAATGTAGTCAATAAACAACAGTAATGTGAACAGGGGACATGAGAACGGAGGAGTGCAACACTGACTAATCTATAATGTGATGTGTTGTCACCAGGCTGTTGATGTTCCCTTCTGCAGACATGTCTGTGCTTCCTGTGCCTTTTTTGTCATTTTTGTAAACATGTCTGTGCTTCATGTGGCTCATATGTCATTTTTGTAAACATGCATGTGCTTCCTATGGCTTATATGTATTTTTTGTAGACATGTTTGTGTTTTTACATAATTGGGTGAGACCACTGAGCTACTGTATATAAATAGGGGTGAGACCAATGACAAATGTCCTGCCTTGGCTGGACAATAAAGTTTTTTCTATTTATATTTATATTTTAAACCACACTTCTTGTTTTTCATTCCAAGATGTGAGAGCTTCTGGGAAAGGATATGGTGGTTGACTATCAAATGCCTTTGATAAGTCTAAAAAATAGCTATAGTGTTTCCCTTTTGTCTCTAGCTTTGTATATTTAATTAATTAGATGTGTAATTGCCATACATGTTGAATGTCTCTTTCTAAACCCATACTGATGTGTATATATACATCTTAACATTGGAGTTGAACCCTTCAGCAAACTAAGATCCCTATTTTCACCATCTATACACAGGGAGATTAAACATGTGGGGCAAGACAACATATCCATTTAGTGGGATATCCCGGGTCACGTTCCAGTCCCCCACTCCATCAGGTCCACATGGCACCCTGTGGACCTTAAAAAACCCAGGTGGAGTAATGCAAGTGAAATGTTTTGTATTGCCGGTGTCAGCACTTTTCAGGCACTCTTAAGAAATGTGTTGTCTCAATTTTTCTCAGAACTCCATTGTCATGCTGCTGACCAATCCTGGTATCAGTGCTGTAAGATACCAATCACAGATGTGGACTTTTGAGTATAAGTGCCTTTTATAGTTGTACAGATTTTTTGTGTGTTCTTTTACAAGAGTTTGATGTATAATATATGCATGTCGTGCTAAAGTTGTGTGAACTGTCGCAGTTTTTAAATTGTAAACACGCTAGAGTCAGACGCTCAAACTCAGGCTCCATAGGGTTCCATTGCCGTTGCCGAGACCCACCAGTGATGCGGCTTGTTTACCAAAATGCTGCTTGGCTGATCCCTCGTATACGGAGCAGGCTATACCCACTTATTTCTTAGTTAGCATTGAATACCCACTTCTAAATCCCCTGTATAGCCTAGTCACTAGGCCCTAGTGTAACAATTAGTACCTACCAGGGCAAGAACAGTGAAGGCATAGCTATCTACTGTTGTTTGATTTAACTGTAACTAAATATGAGCTTTAACTAAATAATTTGTAATGGTGCACCCTATCATACTATTATCTTTGAGTTAAATTGAATATAGCCATTTTGAAAAGTCTCCTATAGACAGCCATCAGTCCTGTCACTTCTGAGTACATGCACTGATCTGTTTAATAGTCCAGGTGGAGGCAGCAGTGACAGAATAGAGGAGACAGAAGCTGCTTTCACACATGTTTGGAATTCAGGAGTTATCTAGAGGCCATACGGCTGGCTGTCATATGTGAATGTCTGCATGCGGCTCATGCGCGCTCCCGCGGAGCCTCGTCCTAGACGGAGGGAAGTGTACCCCCAGCCGTAGTCGCAGAGGCGTATTGTCCCCCACCCCAGAGCTCCGTGAGCTCGTGAGTGCATGAGGACAGAGACGATCGTGACAGATTATTATTATATAAATAGTCGATGTGAGTGAGCGAGCAAAAAACACATGCCATTTGGTTTTCAAATGAAGCTCAAAACTGCTCCGTGTGCGACAGCCAACATGTTGCGGATTGCTGGTTTGAAAGGCTCATGGCTCTGATCTGATTTCATGTCTGCTTCGCACAGCACTCACATTTAATAAGCATTTTTGGACGCGAGGGTCGTCCCGCTTCCCAGTATTGGACATCGCTAGGTAGGGTATCTGGATCTGGTTGCGTTCATGTCTTTGATTATAACGTTTACACAGCGTTCGCGCAAATTCCAAGTAGCGTCAAGTCAGGCAGTATAAAACGAAAACTTCCGGGTATAACCTTCGCAATAATGGCAATTAAATAAAGTAAATGCACGTGTAATGTTTTTTTGTGTGTGTTTCGAAAGATACAGAACGGAGATAAACTGGAAGAATATCTGCTCCCTTCGAAAAGTCAATTTTAACCCGTAGTGAGTCGACATTCTGATTTTTTGTTACTAAGTAATACAACATTTATTTTATTTTGAAGGTAAAAACGTCTAGCTTCCTGTATTTTGTATAATTCTAGTAGGTTTGATGCATTTTAGGACTGAACATAGCAAAGACCTGTTTTGTTTGTAGTGCTTGCGACTCGAGGAAATCGATGCATCTGGGCGTGAGTTGTAGGGTTGTTTAATTCATTACTAACGTTATGTGCAAACGATTATATGCCGTGAACGTTAGGCAGTTATCGCCCATTATGTATTTTTAGTTTTCACAACTGTGTGGTCATGCCCAAATTCCCCCACCCCCGCCGCCCGCCCCCTCTCTACTTTACAAACTCTGCGGAGGTGCTACTCATGTGTGAATGCAACATGCCTCATGTGTGAAAGGGTACACTTCACCTATCATCCGGAGCAGGCTCAGTGGGGGGCAACCCTGACCTGATCCGGAGTTCATGTGTGAAAGTGGCTAGAGAGAGACCAGTTCAGGTGACACAATATTTAGAAATCAATCAAGCTAAATCAGGTGTATTCCTGGTTTTGCCATAACACTGATGCTCATCTCCTAACTGACATCCTTGTGATGAGGAGCTAGTCAGAGCCATGTGTTTATCTGAAATGACCAACACCACTACAGGTCAGGTAATGATCCTTACTCCCTGAAGTCAAGCAGTAGTTAAGTGACAACTTACAAATACTACTGGCCTGTATTTGGGTGAACTAAATATAGAAACAAGAGTAGACTGTTTATAACAGAGGGCATTTATCCTTTGCTGGATGGGCCACTTAAAAAAATGTGTGTGCATATTCAGTGTACCCCCAACTTCTCATTCAATCCCAGGACATATTATGAGTCTGTCAGCTTAATATAGTTCCAAAAATCGACCCAAGGTGCTGGTAGTGCCGCCTTCCTCCTTGCACTATTCATCTCATCGAACATCAACTCATATGAGGCTGTTTTTCTCATTGTTTTGGCCCATTCACGTAACTCTGGCAGTTTAGCTCATCTCCAACATCAAAGTATTATTCTTGTGGCAGTAGTGGTTCCCACCATAATTACAGAGAAGCTTGCATTTTGATATTCTTTCTATTCGTCTTCTTTCAGCTGATAGACACAGCCTTGGCGACACTGGTTATACTACTCTGAGCCAGTTACCCAAACATTCCAAGTCTTTACCCCAAAACGGCACCTCCCAAATACAATGCAATCATGCTAATTACATTGAAAAATGCATTATTTGGGACTAAAATAATGGTTGTTGGTACGTATGTTAGACCCCCACAGCTACATGTTCATGGGGGGTCTCAGACTCTCCTCATGGGAGCTCAGCGCCTGTTGGCCCCGCCCCCCACATAACTCAAACCCTGGATTATAGCAGCTGACTTGCACTATGACTTGTTGAAGCTGACTTGCACTATGACTTGTTGAAGGCCCTCTAGCAGAGGAACTTCACACGTGTGAACTCGTACAACAGAGTGACAATAAATATATTGAATGTTGCAGGAGAAGATGGCTGCGGATGCTGCAGCAGGATACCACCACCAGCAGCAGCAGCAGGAGGTGACTAACATCAGCCAGAGACAGCGAGGTGGGGATGGAGCGCGACCGGCCACAGCGGCGCAGGCCTGCGCCCGCCGCCTGTACTGCGACGAGCCTGAGGGAGCTCCCGAGACCCCTCCCATCACTCCCTGCAGCGCTGTGGACACGCCCCCCATCACTCCCTGCAGCACTGTGGACATGCCCACCATCTCTCCCTGCAGTGCTGTGGACACGCCCACCATCACTCCCAGCAGTGCTGTGGACACGCCCACCATCACTCCCAGCAGCGCTGCGGACATGCCCACCATCTCTCCCTGCAGTGCTGTGGACACGCCCACCATCACTCCCTGCAGTGCTGTGGACACGCCCACCATCACTCCCAGCAGTGCTGTGGACACGCCCACCATCACTCCCAGCAGCGCTGTGGACACGCCCACCATCTCTCCCTGCAGCGCTGCGGACACGCCCACCATCACTCCCTGCAGCGCTGTGGACACGCCCACCATCTCTCCCTGCAGTGCTGCGGACATGCCCACCATCACTCCCTGCAGCGCTGCGGACATGCCCACCATCACTCCCTGCAGCGCTGTGGACACGCCCCCCATCTCTCCCTGCAGTGCTGTGGACACGCCCCCCATCTCTCCCTGCAGCGCTGCGGACATGCCCACCATCACTCCCTGCAGCGCTGTGGACACGCCCACCATCTCTCTCTGCAGCGCTGTGGACACGCCCCCCATCTCTCCCTGCAGCGCTGTGGACACGCCCCCTATCTCTCCCTGCAGCGCTGTGGACACGCCCCCATCTCTCCCTGCAGCGCTGTGGACACGCCCCCCATCTCTCCCTGCAGCGCTGTGGACATGCCCACCATCACTCCCTGCAGCGCTGTGGACACGCCCCCCATCACTCCCTGCAGCGCTGTGGACACTCCCACCACCACTCTCTGCAGTGCTGTGGACACGCCCACCATCTCTCCCTGCAGTGCTGCGGACACGCCCATCATCACTCCCTGCAGTGCTGTGGACACGCCCCCCATCTCTTCCTGCCACACGTCATCAGCAATGTTTAGCTCCAGGCCAGTTGCTGAGGACCCTTTCACAGGTCTGGATGACTTGGACAGTTTTTTGAGGTACTTTTCTTCTTCGTTAGAAGGGGAATTCACCTTACCAGGTCTGGACCTGGACCTGGACCTGGACCTGTACATACAAGATATATTGTTGTTATTATTGTTGTTGTTCTTGTTGTTGTTGTTTGATTAAGATCTTTACTGTTTTGTGGTGCACTAGAGACTAGGGCTAAAGATAGACAGTTGACTGTGTCAGTAATTCAGAGTGTTTTGGAGCAGAGACTAGGGCTCAAGACAGACAGTTGACTGTGTCGGTAATTCAGAGTGTTTTGGAGTATGGGACAGAACAGAGACACAACAGAGTTGGGAGGGTTACTTAAAAAATGTAATCGGGTACAATTACTAACTACCTGTTAAAAATTGTAATCAGTAATGTAGCCTAATCCACCAAGTCACACTATACAAGTAATGTAACTGATTACTTTGATTACTGATTACATTGGCTGCCCCGGTTGCTGCTCCACCCTGCTCCACCTCACAACTGGATACGTCACATCCTGCCGCTTGGCGCCAGCGTTTGTGTTTTTACCCGCGAGAAAGCTCTGTCTTATTTTGCCGTTTTATCCGGTTTTAAGATACGATTTTACATCAACTTTTTAATCATTGATAGTGTTGTTATTAACGTTCAAATCGGGTTAGACGTTTTAACGATTGGAAGACTGGATTGGTTTTTTACGTTGACTCAACCCTCCCCGGAGTGATCTGCTTTCTTCAAGAAGCTACCATCTGACCTTCTCTACTACACCAATCCTCTGCAGCGGGCCCAGTTCTGGGCCCGTGCCGGTATGTTTTAATCTGTGAAGCCTCTACATCTGTGCACAAATATCTACTAGACCCGATCTTCGCAGTGGGCTCCTATCGGGAGCCCTTGCGTGTAAGTGCCGTAGCTACGTGGCAGTTACCTGCTAGCAGCTGACTAGCATTAGCTCCCAGCTAATCGCTAACTGATCTCAACAAGTCCATCTACCATCTTGGCCCTATGTACTGGCAGTTATTTCTTTCTCCAACAGCATGACTCCTCTTACCTCATCTGAATCGGAGGAGCTATCCAGTGTGAAATCAGAGATCCAGTCCATCGAGGCCCTCCTGCACGATATCCTCCAGCGCCAATTCCTGCTCTCCTCCCGGCTAGCTGATTTACAGAGGGTCCCTTCCTCCTCCATCCCTGGGAGCCCAGCTGACAGTCCCATTCCTGGCCCTTCGTGGGCACATATCCTGAGGAAGGGGAGAAGGATCTCTTTCCCGTTGTTTTCCCCCAACGATGATAACGAGAACGATGCTATCCCGCTATCAAACTCTTTTTCGCCTCTTGCGCAGCTGTCTAAGCTAGCTACTGCTAGCGCTAGCATTAGCCTGAGGGCTGCCCCGCAACAGCTTGCCTTGCCGGTCCAGGTACACTCCAAGGCGACGAGGAAGCGCCGTGTTCACCCGACAACCCCACCCGTATCTCCCCGAAAACGTGCACGACACATGTCGCCCCTATCTGCCGACAACCTAAGCCCCAACTCTGCTCTCTCTCTCCCGAGCCTCCAACCCCTGACCCACCTGTTAAACACACCGCTGGTCAACTCAGTGGCCAGTGGTGACGTCACTCCCAGTGTCCCTACCCCGCTGCCCTCAGCTGCATCCAATTTGGCTAATGGCTACCTGTCTACTCCACCTCTCATTCATCCCAAACTCACTGTTTACAATTCTAATCCAGATTTTGAGCGACCTGAAATTTTTGTTATTGGAGACTCTATCATCCGATTTGTAAAACTTGCTGGTGCAGTTACTTACTGTCTCTCGCCGCCCTCGACGTCCATCCATCTATCCATACTGTGATAGTACACACTGGTACCAATGACGTCATGTCCAGGGAATCATCTAAGCTACATGCTGAGCTTGAGTCCCTAGTCATTACAGTTCAAAGTCTGGGGAGAAGGTGTGTCCTATCTGGCCCCATTCCCTCTTTGTCTAAGAGCTCCGAGCACTTTAGCCGTGTTTTTAATATGCATATGTGGATGCAAAATTACAGCTCTGCCACTGGGATTGACTGTATTAGTCATTTTGATTCTTTCTGGACCCAGCAGGACCTGTTTAAATTTCATGGTCTGCACCCAAATGGGAAAGGAATAGGCGTGCTGACATTTAATTGTATTAATTCTATTGCTTTTAGCCTTAACTGACGGTTTCCCCGGCAAGACCCTGCCCAGCATTCTGGCTCTGCTCGTCATAGCCCTGTTCCAGTTAATGCGGGTCCTGCTGGCACTATGCCTTCTCTCTCCTTTACTGCTCCCATAGGCAACAGTATTCATAGTGCCCCCTTATGTCCTTCCATGATTTTTTCATCTACAACTTCACCTGTCCTTTTTCCTATTTTGACTGTGATTTCCAGGAGACGTCTGAGTAATCAGGGAGGGAGAGCCAGTGGTGTGGTTCTTAATAACTTGCTTCCTGTTGCCCGTGCTGCACAATCAGTGCCGCCCGTCAATCAACCAGTGCCCCTCAGGATGGCACTGGTAAATGCCCGCTCCATTACTAATAAGTCCTTCATTTTAAATGATTTATTTGTCTCAAAAGACCTAGACTTTCTTTTTCTGACGGAGACCTGGCAGATGAGCGAGGATTATGCCTCCCTAATTGAACTGTGTCCACCCGACTGTTCTTTTATCTGTACACCCAGGTCCTCAGGCTGGGGCGGAGGGCTCGCGGTGATTTTCAAGAGACGTTTTTCAAGTCGGACAGTGTGCACGGGGTCCTTCTCCTCATTTGAGTTGCAGCTGACCAAAGTCGGCAGTTCTAATCCATTTTATTGTATTTTAATTTACCGTCCTCCTGGTTTTAATATTTCTTTTATACCAGAATTTAACGATTTTTTATCCTCTATTATTAGGCTGGACAGAGTTGTCATGGCTGGTGATTTTAATATTCCTGTCAATGATAATGCAAGTAGCTTTGCTGCTGATTTTCTTAATGCAACTGAGTCCTTTAATTTTATTCAGCACGTGTCTGGTCCCACGCACACTAGGGGTCATACCTTGGACCTTGTTTTTACTCTTGGCCTAAATATGGACACTATTAACTTAGAGGAGCTCCATGTTACTGACCACAAATGTGTATTATTTAACCTGTCTTTTAATTTGGATTACGTGCCTGGGAAAATGGTAAAATCCTCACGCATTTTAAGCAGTCTCTCAGCAGAGACATTTTCTGCTGCTTTTAATTCAAGTACTGTGCTTACAGCCCATCGAGATGTGAATTCCCTTGTCCATGCTTTTAATGCACATTGCACTTCCATTTTGGACGTAGTTGCTCCAAGTAAAACCCGACTGGTGCCTTCCGTCAATTCCTCCCCCTGGTTAAATGACGCTATTCGCTGCTCTAAACGTAACTGTCGGCGGGTAGAGCGCTTGTGGAAAGCTTCCCGGCTCGAAGTCCATCGTATTTATTATAAAGACCTTTTAATAGATTTTAATACAATGGTTAAGGAGGCAAGGGCCGCTTACTTTGCCAACCTCATCTCCTCCAGCAAACGGAACCCAAAAGTCTTATTCAACACCATCAATAACATTGTCACCCCCGCACCCCCTGATGTACCGGTTTTCTCTAATGAGGACTGTAATAATTTCCTCTCCTTTTTTGTGGAGAAGGTTAGAGATGTTAGGGCTAGCATCATCCCCACTTCCACACCTCTTCCAGTCTGTCCACCCCGGCCATCAACTCTGAACAGTTTCTCCCCAATTTCCCTGCAAGACCTCACTGAGCTGGTGGCCTCTATGAAAACCTCCTCAAGCCCACTAGATATAGTACCCACACCTCTACTAAAAAATGTACTTAGTTCTATTGGTCCGTGTCTGGTATCTATTATTAATCAGTCCCTTCAATCTGGTTGTGTGCCATCCCATTTTAAACATGCTGTTGTTCAGCCTCTTTTAAAGAAAACTAACATTGATCCATCCCTGCCCAAAAACTATAGGCCTATTTCCAAGTTGCCTTTTGTTTCTAAAATTCTAGAAAAAGTTGTTGCTAAACAGCTTACTGCTGTTTTTAATGAACACAATATACATGACACTTTCCAGTCTGGGTTCCGTCAGAGGCACTCCACGGAATCTGCTCTTCTCCGTGTGTCTAATGACATCATGATGTGTTCTGATAGAGGTGAGTGCTCTGTCTTGGTGCTGCTAGATCTTAGTGCAGCATTCGACACCGTGGATCACTGCATTCTGATCGATAGGCTTCGTCAGTGGGTGGGTATCTCTGGGACGGCCCTTGACTGGTTTTCCTCGTATCTCGCGGATAGGAGTTTCTCAGTGTCTGTTGGTCCATATATGTCTGGCACTGCTGTCCTGTCCTGCGGGGTCCCCCAGGGATCGGTTTTGGGTCCTATTTTATTTGGGGCCTATATGCTTCCCCTAGGTCTGATTATTAGACAATTTGAAGGTGTTGTTTATCACTGTTACGCTGACGATGTTCAGCTGCACATTTCTTTCGAGCCAGATAAAATGGACAATCTAACTTTCTCCAGTTGAACCCTGACAAGACCGAGGTCCTTATTGTTCCTAAGGTTCCTAAGGTTGCGCAATGTATGGGTTCTCTTTCATCTTCAGTGCGAACCAATCTCAGGAACCTTGGAGTTGTCTTTGACCAAAACATGTGCTTAGATAAAGATATTAAGAATGTGAGCCGTACTTCATTTTTTCATCTTAGAAATATTTCTAAACTCCGTTCTATTGTCTCTCAAGCTGAGCTGGAAATGATTATACATGCCTTTGTATCTTCTCGTTTGGACTACTGCAATGCTCTTTTTACATGCCTTAGCAAAGCATCTTTGGACCGACTACAAGTGGTCCAAAATGCTGCTGCGAGGCTGTTGACCAAGTCCACTAAGAGATGCCATATTACCCCCATTTTAGCTCACTTACACTGGCTGCCCATCAAATTTAGGATCCAGTTTAAAGTTCTTATTTTCATTTTTAGAGCCATGCATGGTCAAGCACCTGCCTACATCTGTGATCTGTTACATCCCTACTCCACTAGCAGGCCACTTAGGTCTTCGGACCAGGGCCTACTAGCTGTTCCTCACTCGAGGCTTAAAACTAAAGGTGACAGATCTTTTCAGTCTGTTGCTCCCAATCTGTGGAACGCCCTTCCACTAGCCTTAAAATGTGCTGCCTCCATCGACATTTTTAAAAAGCAGCTAAAAACCCATCTTTTCAGTTTGGCTTTTACTTAGCCTCTTGTTTATCACTGTTTATTACTTGTGTTGCATGTGATTCATTCATTTCTGTATGATTCACTGTTGTTTGATAAATTGCTGATTTATTGTTTTAACTGTATTTGATTATGTGAACTGTGAAGCACTTTGTGACCTTGCTCTGTGAAAGGTGCTATATAAATACATTTTACTTACTTACTTACTTACTTTCTGTTCCTTTTCGATTACTTTTCGAACTAATTTAAAACCAGCTCTGTAGGCCTTTCAGACTTTTTGTGTTGGTTAA